>NW_017306830.1:74778-141436 GCF_000935625.1 Nanorana parkeri | reverse complement strand
CCCCCCACCAACTGATACTCACCTCTCTAGTGCTCCACTGTTGGCTCTTTTTCCTTTGTAGCCAAAATGCCTGATGTTGGCTGGTTTTGGAGCCCAGAGAGAGTGGTGATTACCCCTACTTGTGATAGTGTTTAGATAGAGCTCTTACAACACAGATGTGCCATAGGCCTCCCGCCCAATCAGCTGCGGGTTAGGACATTCCCCACCCTGCAGCTGCACACAAAGGGGTGGGATGCTTGTACTAACCAAATATAGCCATGTGGCCATATAAGATCAGTTACATCACTGCATCCCACACATTTGCTTACATGCAGCTGCAGGTAGGGAATTCCCCGGCCGCAGAAGATTGGGTGGCCTCAGAAGCACCAGAGCTCATCTGAAGTCACCATTAGGTCACCAACAATGAAATGTTACTTTGACAAAAAAAAGAAAGGGTAAACAGTGCTTTGCACTATAACAATGCATGCCACCTCCCCCCGGCAGGACACTAGCGGACACATTAAAATGGATCCCTTTAGCATGCAGCTAGTGTGAACAGGTCCTAAACAAGTAATGTATTTAAGGCAGGTACTTACGTCCTCTTAAATGCGGCACGGATATCGATGTCTCCTGCATTTTTGGCTTCTGCACAGAGAAGAAAGAGGAAGAAAATATTGGCATAAGGAAGGATGTAAAAGTGGAAAAATTATTAATAGGGCATGTATGAATGTTCATCTAACACAGTTAAAGGAAACTTTAGTAAATTCCTATAAATGTGTAAGTGAACCTTGCTAATAAGCAGTCAGACCTCCAAGTATTCTTGAGCTGTTGACTCTTACTCGCACATGATTTCAAGTTTATAGTTATATTGAAAAAAGATACCTGTCCATCGACTTCAACCAATAGACACAAATTAAAGTGTAACTATAGCCATAACTTATTTTGTTTTGGATAGAGGAGAGGAGGGTATAACCCCGGTCATGGTAACTTTTGCTACCTGTGTTGCCTGTACAAACAAAATGAAGCTAAACTCCCCCAGGCCACCTCATCGCCCTTTCAAATTTGCAGGGCTGCCCTCTTTCTCCACTTCTTTTTGAGTTATGCATCGAATCCTTAGTGGCTCATATCAGAAATTCTCCTGATATTTATGGTGTGCGGGTCGGTGGCCTTCCTTTCAAGCTCTCCTTTTTTGCAGATGACATAATACTGACATTGACCAACCCCTTAATCTCACTGCCCAACTTACATAAGGAACTTTCCCTGTACTCATCTCTCTTGAGATATAAACATAACCTTACTAAAACAGAAGTTTTGCCTCTCAACATGGCACCCCAGAAACTTTCTGCCCTTCAATCCTCCTTTGACTATCATTGGAAGCCAGATAAACCTAAATACTTAGGGATATACAGCATTTAACACCCAGGACCTCTTCCTTGTATAGAGCTAACTATCCCCCTCTTTTCCAGGAAACCCGGGCCCAACTTCAGAAGTGAAAGTCATATAACTTGTCTTGGATAGGTAAAATCACCTCTAGTAAAATGATGCTCCTACCCAAATTGGTCTACTTATATGAAACTTTGCCTATCAAAGTACTGATGCCAGATTTGTTGGGGTGTCAGCGATCCTTCATCACTTTTACTTGGAATACCTCCAGGCATAGAGTACACAGGCCCGTTTTGATGACTTCCAGGTCTCAAGGAGGGCTGAGCTTTCTGGATATTTTCAAATATTATTTAGCAGCCCACTTAAGCCATATCCTTAAGCCATGGCATCCTGGTCTGCTCTTCACACCCCCAATCGGTGGACTGAAATTTAAGGCCTATGGCCTTCACCTGTTCACCTTAACTCTCTTTTGTGGTCCCCATCTGTGCGGTTGAGGAGCGACCTTTTGTTATGTCCCATGCTGCATACTGTTGAAATTTGGTTGCACGCTAGACATAAATTCCCATTGACGTCTTTTGACACCTCGAAGTGTTCTTTTCTTTACACTCCAGCAACTATGGATCGCCATGTTGCCTGTCTATGGGTTGATAAAGCTTTGTTTTGTTTCCGGGTTATCACTGATAAGATAACTGGTACTCTCCTCCCCTATTCTGACCTCCAGACTAAATACCAGCTTCCACCGAAAACTCTTATTACCTATCTTGAGATAAAACATTATGCCTACGCTGTATCTAATGCTTTGAACTTTTCTAAATTGACATCATTTAAATTATTATGCTTAGATGGCCCCAGGTGTAAACATCTCCTTTCGGACATCTACTTAGCTTATGAGCTCTCTTCCGTCAGGCCCTTTCCCTAAACATAAATACATGCTTAAATTGGAAACCTTGTTAAGGAGGAACTTGGATATGGGAGACTGTGAAAATATTTAGTCTAATGCAACTACAACATCGATTTGTAGCCTCTATAAGGAAAATCAATACAAGATACTCTTCCATTGGTATCTCACTTCAGAGCTTCTGCATTTAATCAATTCTGCTATTCCCTCCACTTGTTGGAGATGCTTGTCCACTGTTGGTAACCTCTTTCAGGTATACTAGGACTGTGCTTTAATCCGTCCGTTTTGGCAGAAAGCTCTACCCCTCTCTACCCCTATGATCTCTACCCCTATTCTACACCATTGGTCAGAAATATGTTTTGTTTTTGCCCTACTGTCAGAAATTTGTAATCAATGGAAGTGCAGTCAAACACGAGATTTAAGGCAATACCATTAACATTCAGGTTGAAATTGCAGCTGTCAAATTTGTCCTTGCTGGACACTTCACAGCGGTAGCCTCCTGCGTAGGTGGTCTTGGCCTTGATAATGTGTATTTCAAAGCTATAAACCTGGATGGGAACAAAATAAGAACATGAATAAGAGAAACCTATCATAGAAGAGTGTTTTCAGTAACTTGTATATGAGATCTTCTTTGCTGTAAATATTCTTATCCATGTGTGTTAATATTTGCACCTCTTATCTCTGCCATCAGCCATATTTGCTGATTATATACTCAGGTTCTGCTTCCTACTTTGCAGTGCTATACAACAGTTTTGCTTTACTTCGCGTTGTCATGATGCAAGTCTACAGGGTTGATTTAAAAGATAAGTTCATCTTTTTACAGAAAAGGTGAAAAGGTAAACTAACAACACCTTACTGTGCTTGGCTACTGTAATTTTCATCTCCTGCCATCCACACCAGCCAATGTATTGTTCCAGGCATTTTAAAACTACAGAGGCTATATAGTAACATCATGCTTGCAATGGGGAGCTGCCATTGGTCAGCGCACCACATGACTGCACAAAATCATGAGAATCTCTTCTGAGCCTTCTTTTTTCCGGGATGCTGTCTGGGAAGAAAGAAGAGATTATCATTGGTGCTTGTAGTCATGTGGCCGTGCAGACCAGTGACTGCTCGCATTAGCAAGCATCATGATGCTACATGGTGAACTTTTACCATGGCTGGACAGAAACACCAGCTGGCTTGGCGTCGGTTTGGTGTCGGGAGATGGTGATTTTGGTAGCTAAATGCAGCAGTGAGGGGAGTAGAGGGTGTGTGTGTGTGTTGTCAGTTAGTTCAACTTTTAATTTTTTGTGCAAAGGTGAACTTTTCCCTTAATCAAGGAAAGTAAATGTTCACAAAGCATAGAGAATAAGTACTAAACTAAACCATTGAGTTGATTTATTAATGGAGTAGTTAACTTACATTTCTCACCATTTTTTTCATTTCCACTTAGGCATGATTGGATATTCAAAGCAAAATTTGAATAAATAATAATAATCTATATCTTATTCATGCATCTTAGTGAACATTCCTTTGCAAAGTGAATTTTCTCTACTTTTTTAGTATATCAACCACATTTCATCTCAATAACAATATAGAGAAGGACAAGCTTGTAAATATGTAAACATCACCTCAAAAATATATATTTTTTGGTAAACACTATAATATTAATTTGTAGTAAACCCAGTCTGAACCTGAGTTCCTCCGTAGAAGGATCTGCCATGGGCAGTTACACCCAATCAGCTGCAGGCCGGTCATTCCCTGCCCCACACAGCTGCATCTGAACAAAGGGGCGGGATGCTGGGGATGATGTAATTTACCTAATATGGCCACATAGTCCTATTACGTAAATGTAATTTACCAAATATAGGCATTTAGCCATATAAGGTCAATGATGTCACTGCATCCCACCCTTTGCGTACATCAAACTGTGGGTGAGAAAATCCCCTCCCACAGCTGATTGGGTGGCACAGAAGAAGAACCTAAGATCATCCCCAAAAATAAGTGATCACTAATTACGCTATACTTTCACTTTAAACAATCTTTGACGCTGCAGATCATGTTTACATTTGGAATTTCTGCCACAAATGATCTGTTAAAGACTTTTAAGGTTTTTGCAAAGATGCTTCTGCTGGGTCACCTACTTTTGTGTTCCGATCGTACGTCTCGGTGATCTGCAGATGCTTGCCAACTTTGGTAGACAAGTCCATCCATTTGCCTTTGAACCATTTTGCGACTGGTTTCTTCATGAGGTTGGCGCCATTCACTTTAGCAGTAAATGTTATGTTTTCACCTAAATATAAAGGAAACAAATTGTCATTATCACTACTAACTATAAATAATCCGACAGAAACATTACTCAGGTTCCTGAGTCCAGCCATAACAGTTGTTGGTGGATGCTGCTGTCTAATATTTCTCGGAGAATGCAGTGTTGAAAGATTTGCCCCTCTACAAAAGCATTTTCGGTATCCTATAAGCTTATCATGCTAAAGACATTGTGGGGATGCCAAAATAAGAGTCACCTAGTTTAAACCCATCTAGTTGTTGTCTCTATTTTATTAATAAATGAGAAATCCAACAGGAAGGGTGGGATCCGTTCTTAAGGTCCTGACAGCCCTCTGAGACTCCATTCACACATATTCGGTCGTACGAATATGTGCGGAACCGCTCTAAACATAAAAAACCAATGCATTGCAATGTGTATTGTTCAGATGTTTGCGGCGGTCACGCAGTACAAAAGTGCGCTTCCCACAAAATAGTACAAGCGCGATTTTATGGCGGATTTCGCATGTTCCGGCTATAGTAATAGCCGCAAAGGTGCAGGATCCATGTGTATGTTAAAGTTTGCGTGGTTTCGTTCCGCACGGTTTTCCGTGTGAAGAACTGCATGGAAAACGCTACCACTACGTGTGAATGGAGCCTAAAGTCTGAGGCTTTGATATCTGCTGTTAAGTATTGCCTAGGGCTAGGCATTAAACTTTAACTTTTCAACTCATCCTCATAGTTAGAGCCGACGTGTGACAAATAAGCTGTGACAGGTCGCCTCTATGGATCAGGAAGTCAGCAGAAACATGCAGCCGATCCTCTCACTTCCTGATCATCTCCCTGCGGTGAGTGGTGACTGTCAGTCACTGCTCCCCGCAGGGATCCCCCCTCCCCTCTCCGATACTCTAGCGCTGAGTGAAGGAACGGACGGGGAGGGGGCGGGCACAGCTGGCTCTGCCTCTAGATAGGCAGAGCCAGCTGTCACTCACGCAGCTGGGTGGATCTTGACAGTATTGTCGGGATCTGTCCCGGCTTCGGTGCTCTCAGGATATCTCGGGCAATAGCCCGCGATATACTGAGCTTTGGATAATAGGAGGAGGTTAGTATATGTCCTACCGTGACCCTAAAGAGAACTATGGGGAAAACACTGACCCCATAGTTCTCTTTTAAAGTGATATTAAAGTGAAAGGGTTTTTAAGCTATTTCAAATGCTGATGAAATCACTTACAATTGATGCTGCTCCTTGATGTTTTAACATTTTAGTTTCCTGCATAATCAGCTGGTCCCCTGATATCCTGTTTTAGGGTGGCTCCTTTATCTTGCAGGGTCCTATGGAACACCCCTTGTGTGCTAGTTAGCTGTGTGTGTCTCCACAAACACACAGGCACAGCAAGGCAAGTCATTCCCTGCTCCCTACATCTTCTTCCTCCCTCCTCCCTTCTCCAAGCTAGTAGTAGGAGAGCTTCTGGAGACTTTGCTGTCTTTTGAGATCTTGTACTGGACAGGAAGTTCAGGGAAGCTGAGCTAAGAGAGTTGAAGCAGTTTGGAAACATGGTGACTGTAAGTACTTGGGCAAAATTGTAAAGAAACACTTTGCTGGGCCATGTATATTTGTTTATCTGGATCCATTATTGGAAAAAAAAAAAAAGTTTAATACTACTTTAAAGCTTGAATTTGCTTGCATTATGCCTTACCTGATTCACTCCCCACTCCCCACCCTGCAACATGCTAATTAAATTATTAAATAAAACCTTCCTGTTTTCATTACACACCTAATGTTAGGCTCAGTAACAGCATCACTGTGCTTCTCTATGCAATGCAGACAGACCATGCTGGGTGGGAGAGTCCAGCTGTGTGCTTTGCTATACATAGTTTTCTGAAAACAGGAAGCTGTGGTAATGCCCACATGTGATGCAGAACCTACATGATTGAAAGCACTGAAATCCAGTGAGTGCAAGGGGTGGACCAAGGAGGGTCAGGCTGGGCTGGAAAGTGTTAGATGATGCTGGATGTCTTCCAGCCAGGAAATTAGGTGGGCTCTATCTCACTTGCTGCAGCTTTTAATGTACACTGGGAGAAGCTAACTGTGTGCAGTGAAATCAGAGTAAGCACTTTCAGTCCAGGAGAGGAGCCGGTACAACTGTGCAAGACTGGAGGTAAGGTTGGAGTTCCAACTTTCTTTGTACCATTGCAAACCACAGATACTGACCGACAGTCACATCTCCGTCCACCGGTCTCTGTATAAACAGGCCAATTAAATCCTGTGGTGCCTCATTTTCTGGAGCAGGAGCTGTGGAAATAAAAATAAATAAATATATATATATTGCAGTTTATATTTTACAACAACATGTAAGTTCATATTTTCAGAAGACAATAGAAGGTAACAATGACCCGCTCTGACACTAAGGCAGAACTGCCACGTTGTGAACGGGGCCTCAAGCTGAGCTGATCACTGCTTATGGTACTTTATTAGGTATTTTGATGACACCAAGTTAGAAATCCCAGCAAATTTGGGGATTGTAAAAAATGGCAACAAAAGGTCTAGGAGTGGCCTTCTACGGTGAGGTAGGACTTTCCTCCAGAGGCATAAGAGGTCTTCAGAGGTAGAAGTCGAGGTCTGTCTGTATAGTGTGTGGGATCAAGGTGCACCCCTGGCATACCAAAAATGATTAAAGGAGAACTATGAGCTGAGTGCTTTTCACTCACCTCATAGTTCTAGCCGACCTGTGACAATGAGACTGTCACAGGTCACTAGATAGGCAGAGCCAGCTGTCAGTCATGCAGCTGAGCGGATCCAGACATAATTGTCGGGATCAGCTTAAGCTGCGGCGTCTTAGTATACCGCGAGCTGTAGCTCACGGTATACTGTGGCGTCTCAGTTTACTGCGAGCTACAGTTCGCGGTATACTGAGCCTAGGGTGACGGGAGGACGCTAGTTTGTGTCCTCCCGTTACCCTAAGGAGAACTATGGTGAAAAGCCTTAACCCCATAGTTCTCCTTTAACAAAGACCCCTATACTTTGGAGGCAATGTTAGTCTGAACACTTTTATGGCTGCGCAAATTCCATTTAATGACAAAACCACGGGGTATATTTAACCACTTCAGCTCTTGTAACTTTATACTCCTTATAGACTAGAGTAACGGTTACATTTCTGCTATGGGCCTATTTATTCGGGAATTACTTAATGTGACACTAAACTCAGGAGTTAAATCCTAAAAATACATTCAAGTACCTTAACTATTATTAAAAACTTATCTTATTTGTGTATCACTGGGCTGTAGATCCTCAAATCATTTCTGAATTGGTGCTGACACTGTCCTTCCTTTTGGAGGGGGGCTACTTTTATTCCCCATGGTCTCTGTGGATGTTGTAAAGTAGTCACCACTTCAAGCTCACTCCCGGGATGGACTACAATCTCAATAGAAATTAGTAAACTAAACATGAGATTGTAGTCCATCACAGGAGTGAGCTTGGAGCGGTGACTGCTTTACAACACACATAGGGACCATGTCATTTATTTATCTCCTGTAGAGAGTAAGTGAGAGGTAACTTTCCTAAAATTAAGGACCTTGGACAGAATTTACCGGAACAAATGGCCCTGTAGGGGGATCTACCCTCTGGTTCTGTTCTGGTTACACATGTAAAATTTGGGATTTTTTCTCTATCCAAAACAAAGTAAAAGGTTTTGGCTAGAGTCATGCTAATAGGCGTTTTGATCCACATAAATCAGGTTTTTGTTTTTTTTCCATTTGGATGATAACAATAAAACAGTATCATGAAAGGTTGCAATGGGGGTACCAAACTGGGAGAATGATTTAAATATGTGGGTAGGGTATCTTTCACTGCTGGCCTAGTGATTTGAGTATCATTACCATCAGCAGGGGGCGCCTCAGTCTTTTCTTCTGCGGCAAGGGCGGGCGCCTCAGGCGCGGGTGCTGCTGCCTCAGTGGCAGGTGCTGGGGCCTCCGGGGCAGGTGCCGGGGCATTTTCTTTTTTTTCTGTAGATAAACAGAATCATTTTAGTAGCGTTAATATCAATATTTAAAGGAAAGTTGAACATGTAACCCAGTCATTCATGCAAACAATTCAGAGAAAGAGCACAAGAAGTCAACAACAACTCTAGCGTCTGTTGAGTGTCCTCCATCTTGCAGGTTCCAAGATGTGTTGTTATTAGAGGTGCGCCGAAATGGAATTTTGAGACCAAAAGCCAAAGCCGAAACTGAAACCGTAACTGAAAATTATTGTTTTTTGTAACTTTAAAAAAAAAATGTTTAATATTTTATATTAATTAATTAACTTTTTTTTTACTTTACTTTTGGGGGCTCTGGGGTAATATCAGGGGTCTAAACAGACCCCTGATATTTCCCTTTTGCAATAGAAAAAGAGATTGTCCTTAAAGGAGAACTATGGGGTAAAGGCTTTTCCCCATAGTTCTCCTTAGGGTAACAGGAGGACACAAACTAGTGTCCTCCCGTCACCCTAGGCTCAGTATACCGCGAGCTGTAGCAATTATGCTGGGGTCCGGCACAGCTGGCTCTGCCTATCTAGAGGCAGAGCCAGCTGTACCCGCCACCTCCCCCGTCTGTTCCGCCAGTCAGCGCTGGCGGAGCGGGGAGGGGGGAATCCAATCCCTTCCCTGTCACGGCAGAGAGCCGTGACAGGATCGAGAGGTGAGCGAACGCCGTTATGTGTTCGCTCAACCCCCGATCTACTGAGCCGACCTGTGACAGTCTCATTGTCACAGGTCGGCTAGAACTATGAGGTGAGTGAAAAGCACTCACCTCATAGTTCTCCTTTAATCTCTTTTTCTGCAGTCCCTGTTATGAATGAAACTGTGGAGATAGTGTGAGTTACTATGTACACAATCATGAATGAACAGGAAGTGATCTAGAGCACTTCCTGTTCATTCATAATTGGGGACACAGTAAACATACTATGTCCTCAATTATTTGCAAGCACTCAGCAATCAGCTGATCGTTGAGTGCTTGTAAGGAGGAGAGAGCAGAGAGATGAGCTTATCAGTCGTCTGCTTCACTTTTAATGACAGTCACAAAGGTTGTATAATCAGATTGGTATATATATGGCTTGCTTAAATGTCGATTAATCTAAATTAGACTGCACAATCAGATGTGTATGGGTCACACACCCATACACATTTGATTGTGCAGCCTAATTTAGATTAATCGACCAATTGGGTAGTGCAAGGCCCAGCCTTATTGGATATAAGTTGAACACAATGGATAGGCAGGCTCTCAAGACAGACAGGTGTTGGTAAATATAGAGGAGAGTTTATTATGATTGTATGATAATATTTTTGAGGTGGGTTTCCAGCTTTATGTTGCATGTTGCATAGTAAAAGGGAAAGAGCAACCAGAAAAGGAAACCATAGCTCGCCATGTCAGATGAATTCTAATGGTTGCCATCAGGACCGCCATTAGAAATCATGGGGCCCGGTAAAGCCTACTTGACAGGGTGCTCCAACCCCAACCCTGCTATGGAAAAAGTACCAATGTCTAGCTATGCTGCAGTACCCTTCCCTCGACCACCACATCGCCCCCC
Source organism: Nanorana parkeri (assembly GCF_000935625.1). Taxonomy (NCBI): domain Eukaryota; kingdom Metazoa; phylum Chordata; class Amphibia; order Anura; family Dicroglossidae; genus Nanorana; species Nanorana parkeri. The sequence goes on along the minus strand of NW_017306830.1, from coordinate 131,369 downwards.
CACCCCCTCCCCCCCCACACACACACACGCACGGCAATATCCCACCATCACCGCGTGTCTACATACCCATACATAGCCCTGCCAGTTAACTGCCACTTCACTGCCTACCTTCCGCTAAAATGACGTGGCGTTGGGGCCGCCCACAAGTAGCTCCTGCCAGGCCTGGGCCCCCTGCTGACCTAACGAGGCCCGGGCACGGTAGGGGAGTACTGTCTGTTTTCCCACATCAGGAGCCCTGCTTGCCATACATGTAACAATACAATTGTTCAGTATAATGATTGCTTCAATGAAGGGATCATATCTCCCAGCAATCACTTGCATCTTGTTTCGTCTATGTTCAGTTGTTTTATCAAGAAGTGACGGTTCACCTTGGCAAAAATTCAATTAAAATTTAACCACACTGAATTTTTTTTTAGTCGTTTCGTTTGTACAACGATTGTATCCAGTGAAAATGATTTCAAAATAATTGGATATAGAATTGATCATTAATATATAATTATGTGTATGGCCGGCACAACTTCTGCTGCATTTGAAAGTTTGAGAAGGACCATCTCATCTCCACCATAATTAAAGTGTCTGGGATAAAAACTACCTACAATACCCTTGTGGGCCAAAGACTCTGGGAACTGGAAAACTATAAATCCTTCACCAAGGCTTTATTGCTGTTCTTGACCCCGGCACATTTTTCCCCCCACAATTTCTCTTTCCATATAGTCCTAAGGAGAACTCTCTAGACCACATCCACTGGACTCTCCTTAGGACTGTATGGAGAGTGTACTCTATAGAGAGGAACCTGGAGGCTCTAAAATCCCTGGGTGACAATGATGGACCAAAGATGGTAGTGGGGAGCTTTCTACCATGGTTAAGGGCAGCAATAATGCACCAGAACAGTCTCTGCATTACTCTACTCCACAGTTCAACAGTCATTTGGCCTGCTAAGTGATTTGCTTTTCTAAAGCTGGCCACAGACCTTACAACCATCGCAAGACTTTGATTTGAGACTAAGGTCTTGCGATGGTTGTATAGTGTATGGCAACCTAAACTTTCAGTTTAAATCAGCTAAATACACTTCAGGTGCATCAAAACAAAAAGGTGTTCAACGTCTTACAGTTTGTTTTCTTACTAAAGCAGCCACAACCTGAGTAAAAAAGCCTGTCTCCTGCCAACAGATGCAGAGAAGGACCCTTATTCTCCATGTGGAAGCAGTGCTCTCTCTGCAGAGGTCTGACACTCGCCAAACATATAGCTCTGCAATCAGCAAAGCTCATGCTCCCAGGTGATTGGAGAGATCCGGCTCTAGTAGGCGGGATGCCAGACCTCTGCAAAGAGATTACTGCTTCCCCACAGAGAGAAAGTTTCTAACCTGCTGGCTGGACACAGGCTTTTCTAGGCTGGGGCTGTGGCTGATTCCAAAATATAACAAACAAGAAGACTTGGTACAACTTTATTTTTTATGCACCTGGAATGTATTTAGCTCATTTAAACTGAAAGTTCAGTTGGGATTTAGGGAATGCAGTGGTGTACTCTCCTCCAAAAGGCCGGCTGACTGGACAGAAAAAGACCAGAGGAAGACTGATAAAATAATCCTTCTGGTTACTCTGTTTACTCCTCCTATCAGCATGTACCTTGCAAGCACATTTGCATGCAGCAGATCTGATTGTCTCCCAGTCAGAGTGCTGAATTGTATAGGGGATTGCAACGTGCTCTTAACAAGTCAAATTCAGATACTTACACTGGCTGCATTATAAAATAAATTTGATGAATTATTAATGAATACAGAGCTACATTCATTTATGTCTTTACATCAGCCTGAAATTCAGCTTTAAGCAATTGTTTACCTGCAGCCCACAATTATTTTAGAAGAGTCAAAGTAAAAGTACAAATAGTTCTTTTTCCTAACAGGAACTGAATGCGTCAACCTGTAAACTTGCTTGCCCCATCAGAAATCTCCCAGTTCCTCTTTTGTAGAATATTCCTTTTACTTTCTGTGCTATTATTACATATTTCACTTTACCAATACCTCCGCTGCAGAATATTCCTTGTTTGCAACAGACAAAGTATATATTACAGTATATACTCATCTCATACTAGGACCCGACAAAATACAGCCAGTGAGCCAATGTTCCAAACATGTTTAGAGCAGTTAAAAGCAGGACTCCGGGCAAAACCTTATATTGACCCTTGCAGTGGGGCTACCCCAGCACTGCAAGGGTTAAGTGCTCATTTTGTTCTAGGTGCAAAAATAACAAAAGTTATACTCACCTGCACCTCCCAGCTGGCTGGCTGTTAGACCGGTCCCTTCTGCCTCTCTCTCCCTCCGTTTTAGCGATCAAATGTCCTGTGAGTCATCACATGCTATACACAGTGTAAAGGATTTGAGGGCATCGAGGGCCATACCATCTCTGCAGTGGAGAAGGAGACAGGCTGTAGGGAGTGCTACAGGAGCAAGCCAGCTCCAGGATTCAGGTGAGTATAACTTTATTTTCGCACCTCGATGAAAATGAACACTTAACCCTTACAGTGCAAGGGTTAAGAACACTTTTGGCTGGAGTTCTTCTTTAAAGCAACAGGGGAAACAGATCATGTTATCCAGCAAATATTGCAAGGTGCTAAAGTCTGAATGTCCACAGGTATATTATTTTGAGTTTTATCCAATTCAATGCACAGAGTTCAGCAAACCTGTTACATGTACTTCTAAGTGGGTCGGCAACCTCTTGCTGTGCAACTGTATAAGCCTTAAAGTCCAGCCATGTCTCTAATAGCTGCGTAACAGGAATCAAAACTCTTGTCTTCCAAATATGTGATGCAATTGATGATGCTGGAAATATTACTTGGCCTGTTTGGTCCCTTTTGACCCACCTAACCTTAAGATGATTGGTTAGTTTGTCTCCTTTCTCCATACGTCCCATGTCATGGAGGTGCTGTAAACCAATGTGTTCTGCCTGCTCATGACTTTGCTCAGGATATCCTAGCCAGGGCCAGCCATTAGAAATCATGGGGCCTGAACAACCCACAAGTAGCCCCTGCCAGGCCCTGGCCCCTTTCTGACCTAATGGGTCCAGGGCCAGTTACTATCTGCACCCCCCAATCAGTGGCCCTGCCTGACCCTCTTCTCCTATGCTAGCAGATTATACACAGGTAATGCCCTCTGTTACACTAATAGCAGCCTGTGTCCCACACCCAGCACGCCATTCTCACATTATCAGCTCCAGGTCAGGTGAAGCCAGCCTACTGCTCCTGCTGTATGTCAAAACACCAGGAATGTAAAGTCATCACACCACTAAAAGAATGCCTTGTACAATGTGCCTATTACAGTGTTTTGCCACTTACACTCACTCCTGCAGGGCTCAATATATCTGCTTTGGGGGGTTATCTCCTGGGACACAGCGCTATGTCAACGGGTTGAATAAAATGTTGCCCTTGTACAGCCAGACCTCCCTGCTGGCCCAATGGAGGCCGGGCCCAGTACGGGAGGGACTGCCTGTACCCCCCTATCGATGGTCCTGTCCATAGCATTTCTCCTGCATGCTGCTTTAGGGTTCACTGGACCATACAAGCAGCATTCTCAAAGTATACATTTGCATTAAGCTGCTTTGCTGAATGTAGTGAAAAGCTTCCTGACCTAGAGTCCTTTCAATGCACTCTACAAAACAGCCAAGTACAAGTGGACACTGCAAGAGCATTGCTGGTACAGCTCTGTGATCCCTAAGAAAGTGGGAGTAATTCCTCACCAGAATGCACGGTTGGTGTGATTGCAGTGTGAACTCTCACCTAGAAAAGTGGAAGGCATGCGGTGACCCACTGAATACTAGGTCGCGAACCACTTTTGGGTCACGACCCACCAGTTGAGACCCAAGTCCAAAATGAACACAACTGAGTCAACTATGAACCTATGACAAGTATTGACGCAATGTGTTGTGAGACTTGAAGTGACCCTGTGACTTGCTGACTTTAAGAGTGATAAATGGGTAGCAGGGATGATGCGGTCCTAGTACAGCATCCAGAGGGTCCAAAAACCCGAGGAACTCTTGTTATGCAAATCTGCCATGCTGCTGGGTTATCCAAAACCTATAAAAAGCCATAAGTTAACTTGGCCCTTCAGGCTCCACCTACAAAAAAACAATTTTGTGTAGACTGACCCTTTATGGTATAGTGGTCCTTGGACGTGAACTGTGTGTGCCTTATACCAACCTAAAAATGAAACCTGCAGCAGGCAACGCCAGTTGGAGAGTAAACATTTAAACCCTTTTGTATTATATGGCGTAATACATAGTGGTGTCTTTCTAAAAGGTTTGCCGAGCAAACAGCTCGTAGATTTGCAGTGCATTATGGCCACTAGTTGGATCTTAGGAGCTCCTCGGCTCCATCTAGTGGCCATATTGCGCTGCGCATCTACAATGCAGACGTTCACATAGGTGCTCGCTCTGCGAACATTTGATAAATACACCCCATAAAGTTCTTACTGCAGACCCTTTAATACACGAAGCCTATTCAGTATAGCGTGGTCATTAAATTGACGGCTGGGATTTTGCGGCTTTGAACAACGGTTCCCTAGTCTGCCTCTGATTTTAAAAATAAGCCCCGCGATGTGTTACACAGTGAAAGCACAATTACCGCAATAGAGAAGCTCTATGAAAGCTACTTTCTGTAGAAAAGGATGTTTATTTATAATAAACATCACAGTGGTCTTCTTTAAAAATTCCCTATTCAAAAATATTTGAACTTCCCCTAAGAGTTGTATTTTCACTTATGTTCTGTAATACGGTCTGTCCAAAAATACAGTTTACGCATTTCCAGCTCATCAATAGAACACAGAGATGAGTCCAGAATCTAAAGGACAATTATCTTATTTGAAGCCCAACTTTCCTTTCAGTTTAAATCAGTGAAATCCATTCTGGGTGCATCAAAACACAGAAATGGGAATTTATCAGAACTGGAGCAGACAGAATTTGGAGCAGTTCAGTTATGCTTTGAAAATAATGATTGGTTGTCATGTACATCTGCTCCAGATTGTGTCTGCACAGGTTTCAGACCCCATTCACACTGATGCTAGGTTCACATCTAGGCGACTAGGAACATTCCTTACACACTGATCTTGTGGTCTCTTATTGACAAGCGTGACTGAAATTGTATAATTGTGAATATTTATAACCGTTTTTACATAGTATTTGAGGTTGAATAAAGACATAAGTCCATCAAGTCCAACCTATTGCGTGTATGCATTTATGTTTGATCAGGTGTGTGCGTGTGTATTAGTCCATGTGTGATTTTGCTCTTAGGAGTACCTATACCCCTGTATGTTATGTATGTTTTTATTATTCAAATAAAAAAAGATTTCACACAAGGAGGTGGCGCTTTGTTGCTTTTGTCTTTTTTGTATCTGATGAGAAACCCAGAGTCTATTTGACGAGTAACCTCTCCAAAAGCTTTGGATATTTTACAAGAAAGACTACTCCTGCAGGATTGTGTGATGGTAATTACTAGTGCCAAGAGTTAAATCAACTTTTTCAGGTGGGAACCTAGCCTGAGTGTTTTGTAGCGTGATTTCCGTTCAAAAATCGCAAAAATATCGCTCAAAAATCGCTCTATGTTGCTCGTTCAATGCATTTCAATGGAGCTGTTCACATCTCACAGCTCAATGTCGCTTGTAGCTTGTTGCTCGTGCATGACCTATTTTTCCAGTGGATTTTGTGCGATTTGGCACCAATAGGCTTTGATAGATTGCCAAAAGAAGCGCTACATAGTGCGACAAAATGTGCACTGCAGCTCAATGTCGCTCAGCTCAAATCAGCGCTGAAAAGGCATTTTTTTTAAATGTAGCTCAGTGTGAATGGGTGTCTAATAAATTCTCCCATTAGTGTTCAGGCTTTCCCCTAACTGCCACACATGGGGTTTTGAGCTAGGAATGGAATACTGGATCCAGGATGAATGAAAACAAAACGTGTGCAAATTCATAAAGTTTGTTTTCCTTGCAAATTAGCCACATTCTAAGTAGCAAAGTGCGTCCCCTGCCAGCACGCTGTAGAGAAGGACCCTTGCTCTCTGTGTGGAAGCAGTGGTCTGTCTGTGAAGGCTCAGCATGCCCTATGCTGAGTCAGACCTATAGCTCTGCAGTCGACAAGGCACATGCTCTCTTCTGATTGGAGAGCTCCAGTCCTGACTCAGCATGGAGTGTGTGTCACACCTTTGTTGAAAGACCACACAGAGAGCAAGGGTCCTTCTCTGCAGCATGCTGGCAGGGGACAGGCTTTTCTATTTGTGCTGTGTTTGCTTTCTGAAGAAAAAAACTGTAAGGCCTCGTTCGCACCAGACAGTGCGTTCCCGGCCCGATTCTGGCCAGAACGCACTGCATCGCATTGCGGCCAGCTCACTATGTTGTGGGGCAGGAGGGGGCGTGGCGGTCCATTGAAGCAAATGGCACCATAGCCACACCCTCCGGCTGCAATGCGATCGGCCGCATGGGAACGAAAGGCACATTATGCCTACGGCGTTCCTGTGCGCATTGCGGCTGCAGGGTGTTGCTACAGTGCCATTCACTTCAATGGACCGCCAAGCCCCCTCCTGCCCCACAACATAGTGAGCCGGCCGCAAAGCGATGCAGTGCCTTCTGGCCAGAATCGGGCTCGAACGCACTGTGTCTGGTGTGAACAAGGCCTGAGACTTGTTGCTTTTATGCACCTGGAATGTATTTAGTGTGGGGTCCTTGTGGCTCTAACATTCACTGAGATGCAGAAAAACACAAAAATGTAGCATTCTTGTCTGGGGTCCCCTTGTTTTTAGTACTGTATCACTGGCAGCTTAAGGCCCCATTCACATTGAGCGATTCGCAAATTTTGAGCTATATCGCACGTTTGTCGCGCGATATCACGCAAATGCAAAAATCCGCTCCAAAAAGGGTCCTGCTGTAGCGACGCACGACCCGCGACAGCGACGGACAGAGCCCCATTGCCATGCATTGGAGAGCGATATCGCGCGGTAAATAGCCGCGATATCGCAGGAATTACCGCGCGATAAATCGCTCAGTGTGAATGGGGCCTTAAAGTAGGCCGTACACTTTAGGGCCTGTTCACACCATATGCAGTTGTGATGCAGTCCGTTTATTTTAACTGCTGCAGTCAAAATACATCCCAATGCTTTCCTATGGGCTTTCTTGTGCTTAATTTACACCATTGCAGTCCGTTCAGATGCAGTCAGAAAAAGTACTGCTTGTCCTATTTTCCCTGCATCTAACTGCACTAAACGCATCAAAACGCAGTGCAAACGCATCAAAACGCACTAAAACGCAATGGAACACATACAAAAACAACAACAACGAAATTGATTGTGGCATCATCCAGGGACATGCAGGGGAAAAAGAGCATCAAAAACGCATCACAAACGCATCAAAACGGATCGCAATGCAACTGCGCAGATGCACGCAGTTGTGATACAGTTTCTGGTGGGAACTAACCCTTAAGGTTTTGCTTAAAATCACTTGTTTCCCCAATCCAGGGCTGTCCCTACACTATTTGCCATCTGAGGTGAAAAGGGGGACGGGGTTGTTTTGGAGGAGCAGCGCTGGCGGTAAATGGTCATTCCCAGCGGTGTGGGGTGTGGTAGGGTGGTGTATGCTTGGTGCTGGTGGTAAATGGGGGTATGGGATTGATGGCAGTGTATGCTCATTCACGGGGGGGTTGGAGGTGTTCTGTCGGTGGATGCTCAGCTCTTGCCAACCAATGACATCAGTGAGCTGGGCAGGAAGCCAGACAGAGCTCCTAGCAACCTGGGATGCTGTGACATATGTGAATCGGAGCATCAGTTACAAAATACTATATAGTAGAGATGCTGGAGCTTCTGAAACTTATATAACGCCCTTCCTTCCACTCCCGACAGAGCAGCCATGACTCATATGCTGAGTACTGACAACTAATTGTTGTGGTTGTCAGGTTTGCCAGGGGATCTCAATGACTTTGACCAAATATGGTCATGTGGCCATATAAGGTCAATGATGTCACCAGCATCCCACCCCTATGTTTACATGCAGTTGGGAATGCCCCAGCAGCAGCTGATTGGGCCAGCACTGACACTTTCATTCGCCGTTCGCAATAATTCACGCTCGGACCGCACCTGAGCTCATCCCCAATCAAGAACTTGTCAGATCTCAGCAGGTACAAAACATTTTTTATTACAGTATAATTACAAATATTTTTAGCATGGTCACACAAATGTATTCTTTACATTACACAATTGATATCAGCTATATTAGATAGTATTACTCTGGATTAATGTATGATTTTGTCAATGTCATTCATCTTACCTGGTTCTTTAACTTTGAGCTCAAACTTCACCTTGGAGGTGCCGGCGATGACGGAGTAAACTACTTCATCTTCGGCGCTTGCATTGTTGATGGTCAGTGAATGGTTTTTGCCATCGGCCTTAATGGCGTACTTGTCACTAGCAGCGATGTCTGCGTTATTCTTCTGCCATTTCACCTTAACACCTGGTTTCTCAGTCTCGGCTTCAAAGGAGACGGAGCTACCGGCTACCACTTCGGCTGACTTTGGCTTCTTGGTGAAAGCTGTATGGGACAAAGTGGAAGAGTCAATGTGTGTTCACATGCAGACCCGTTCCATTGACTGCAGCCTTCTGTGATGGAAATCACATGACGTTACAGCAAACAGTTAATTGGCTAAAAGTACCCCACGGGCATAAGAGAATGCTCGCTTGACTATGGGGTCAAGTGCTAGTGCTTGGCAGATGTCACCAGGACTGTCCCAGTACCACCTGCCAGTCAGCAATGGAAGTGTAGCATCACCCTTTTCTTGGTCAGTGATACCCAATGCAGGATAACACTACTGCTGGCTCCAAAGGGTGGTCTACAGTAATAGAACTAACGAGTCTCCCTGTGTTTCCTCTGTAAGAAACCTCTATTATGGATCCACAGCACACCAGCACACAGTTTACTTTGCAGGATAAGATAAATAACCGTATTGCCATGGACCAAAGTGTGCTTTCTATCATCAAACACTTTAAACCAAATAGAAGATTCCATTATAAGGATGACTATATATCAGCAACGGCTGTACTGACAACAGTCCCCCTACACAGGATAAAGGTAAGAATAAAACCCTTTCTTAGTCCTAATGTACCCGGGTACCTAACCAACCGGCCAGTAATATAATCTTCGGCTAGCCAATGTTGGGGCCCGATGTATTGGATAACAGACTAGTGTTTGGTGTTCCCAGTAAGCATAGGTCAGAGGCCTTTCACCCATCCTGGAGGGAGATGCTCATCAGGAATGTCCTGCACTGTCAGCACATATCCCCCAGAAGAGATAGTTCACCTAGGAGATGATTCAGCAGGCTCTGAAGTCTGTAATGGATTTGATCAGCCGGCCAGCCAATTCATCGTCTATGACCACCCCACCGCAGTATGGAGCATAACCGGGTCGGCTCACTCGATCCCCCAGAGGGCTTCCAGCAGACATGTAGAAAGGGACACACCGGCGGCATGGTCACAGTCCCAGCAACGCACTGCACACAACAGCTCTGTTCACACTGTCTGTCCCCCCACTCTCCTCTCACAGCACTCTGGGAAGTGTAGCCCATAACATCTAGTCCAGCAGGCATCTTCCTGAGCAAAGAACTCATTCCCCATAAGTCTCTGTTGCAAAAGCCCCAGTTAGCTGCAACATAAGATCAGTCTTAAAGGGACCCGCTCCATAACAGTGCTACAGAAGCAACGCAGATTTCCGACCCATTGGCACATTCTTATTTCTGACGCCGCAGCTGAAACGGATCCCAACAATTATGTCTGGATCCGCCCAATTGCGTGAGTGACAGCTGGCTCTGCCTATCTAGAGGCAGAGCCAGCTGTACCCGCCCCCTCCCCCGTCCGTTCCGCCAGTCAGCGCTGGAGGATCGGGGAGGGGGGAATCCAGCCCCTCCCCTGTCACGGCAGAGAGCCGTGACAGGATCGAGAAGTGAGCGAACACCGGTATGTGTTTGCTCACCTCCCGATCTACTGAGCCGACCTGTGACGGTCTCATTGTCACAGGTCGGCTAGAACTATGAGGTGAGTGAAAAGCACTCACCTCATAGTTCTCCTTTAAGGGCCCATTCATACTTTGCAGCTCTGGTGTGTTGTGTTTATGATGCATTGAGATGCAATCATTTTGCAAGTCAACATGTGTTGCCTTAAGTAAGTCCATTTAAGGCCTCATGCGCATGGATATTTTATGTTTGTCTGGGGATTCCTGCGGCAATAACCTTTAGACGCTTGCGAATCCCAGGTGGGTCCATACAAAAAAATTTCAGACTGGAACCGAAACCAAAATTTTTTTTATTTGAACTTTTTCAAATATTTTATTTACTTTGTATAAACTTTTAAATTTTTTAAATATTTATTTATTTTTATTTATTTATTTATCTTTATTAAATATTTCTATTTTTCACTTTACTTTTAGGGGCTTCGGGGAAATATTGGGGGTCTAAACACCCCTTATACTTCTCTTTTAAAATAGAAAAGGAGATTGGGGACACAGAGTCCTCAATCTCTTTTTCTGCAGTCCCTGTTATAAATGAACAGGAATGCTCTATGCTGATTGTTCCTGTTCATTCATAACTTGTGGACAGAGTGTGTTTACTATAACCACAATCATGAATAATTGATATAGTAACCATACTCTGTCCTCAATTATGTACAAACACTCAGTGGCCACTGAGTGTTTGTACATAATGCCCTCCTTCTCCTCCTTCCCGGCACAGGCACAGCCAAGGTCAGCCCCACACTGAACAAACAGCTCCGGGGACGGCAGGAGACCAGCGCCCGATCGTTCAGCTCGGTGCCCGTCCGCAAAGCCCCACATGCAGCCTGGGGACATCTGTACACTGCCCCGGTGAGATGCAAACACAGGCCTGGGGAGATCTCTGCGCAGCCTGGTGAGACGCAAATGCAGCCATGGTGAGATCTCTGCGCAGCCTGGTGAGACGCAAATGCAGCCTTGGTGAAATCTCTGCGCAGCCTGGTCAGGCGCAGCCCTGGTGAGATCTGTACACTGCTATGGTGAGGCGCAAACGCAGTCCTGGTGACATCAGTACGCAGCCTGGTGAGATGTAATTGCAGCCCTGGTGACATCTGTGCGCAGCCCTGGTGAGACACAAAGCAGCCCTGGTGACATCTGTACGCAGCCTAGTGAGACGCAAACGCAGCCCTGGTCAGAGGCAAAGGCAGCCCTAGTGAGACGCAAATGCACCCCTGGTGAGATCTGTGCACAGCCCTGGTGAGAAGCAAACAGAGCCCTGGTGACATCTGTACGCAGCCTGGTAAGATGCAAACGCAGCCCTGGTGAGACGCAAATGCACCCCTGGTTAGATCTGTGCGCAGCCCTGGTGAGATCTGTGCCCAGCCCTGGTGAGATCTGTGACCAGCACTGGTGAGATCTGTGCCCAGCCCTGGTGAGATCTGTACGCAGCCCTGGTGAGACGCAAACACAGCCCTGGTGAGATGCAAACGCAGCCCTGGTGAGACGCAAATGCACCCCTGGTGAGATCTGTACGCAGCCCTGATGAGACACAAACACAGCCCTGGTGACATCTGTACGCAGCCTGGTGAGATGCAAACGCAGCCCTGGTGAGACGCAAATGCACCCCTGGTGAGATCTGTACGCAGCCCTGGTGAGAGACGCAAACACAGCCCTGGTGAAATCTGTACGCAACCTGGTGAGATGCAAACGCAGCCCTGGTGAGAAGCAAATGAACCCCCGGTGAGATCTGGGCGCAGCCCTGGTGAGACGCAAACACAGCCCTTTTGACACCTGTACGCAGCCTGGTGAGATGCAAATGCAGCCCTGGTGAGATCTGTGCGCAGCCCTGGTGAGATCTGTGCCCAGCCCTGGTGAGATCTGTGCGCAGCATGGTGAGACGCAAACGCAGCCCTGGTGACATCTGTGCGCAGCCTGGTGAGACACAAATGCAGCCCTGGTGAGACACAAGCCCTGGTGAGATCTGTGCGCAGCCCTGGTGAGATCTGTGCCCAGCCCTGGTGAGATCTGTGCGCAGCATGGTGAGACGCAAACGCAGCCCTGGTGACATCTGTGCGCAGCCTGGTGAGACACAAATGCAGCCCTGGTGAGACACAAACGCAGCCCTGGTGACATCTGTGCGCAGCCTGGTGAGACACAAACGCAGCCCTGGTGAGACACAAACGCAGCCCTGGTGACATCTGTGCGCAGCCTGGTGAGAAACTGTCCAAAAATCATTAGTCTGTATTGTTTTAGAAAAAATGTCACATGTTCCTTTAAGAAAAAGTATCGGTAATTGGTATCGGCAAGTAGCTGAGGGAAAGTACTTGTACTTGGCCTTAAAAAAATGGTATCGGGACATCCCTATTTAAAAGCTGTTACTGCTCATCATTTTAGCATTATTTCTCTCACTCTGAGGTTCGCGGTGATACATACCACGTTTTCAAACGTAGGCGCACCCGATGCGTGTTTCCATTTGCATGTGCATGTACGTGGAGGTGGGGGACTTTACAGAAAACATTTTTGTGTTTTTCATTTCTTTTTTATTTGTGATTTTAATTTTTTACGTTTTTTTTAACATTTAACTTCATTGCTATTAGATAGATGGCTAACAAGCCCCCTATGTGATAGCAAAGAGGGTATTATTAGTTCACCCCCAGATATGTACCCCAAAATATAGTAGTCAAAGTCTCTTGATTAAAGAAATATTACATATGTGTGATTTTTTGACATGTAAGTTTTGTTTCGTTCTGATTTAAAATTCAGATTAATTTCTTTAAATCTGGACATTCGCATGCATCGAATTTGAACAAATCTGAATTTTTTTCTGAATTTTGTCTGAATTTCCAATTCTAATAACCTATACAGACAAAGATGGTCAGTACGGACTAAGAGGAGTAGTACGGAATAAGATGACCAGTACGGACTAAAATGACCAGTACGGACTAAAATGACCAGTATGGACTAAAATGACCAGTATGGACTAAAATGACCAGTATGGACTAAAATGACCAGTATGGAATAAGATGACCAGTATGGACTAAGAGGACCAATATGGACTAAGATGACCAGTACAGACTAAAAAGACCAGTACAGACTAAAAAGACCAGTATAGACAAAGATGACCAGTACAGACAAAGATGACCAGTACAGACAAAGATGACCAGTACAGACAAAGATGACCAGTACAGACAAAGATGACCAGTACGGACTAAGATGACCAGTACGGAGTAAGAGGATTAGTACAGACTAAGGCCCCATTCACACAGATTTTGTGCGCAATATCGCGCGACTGTTTGCATTGAGCAAGCTTAAATCGCGGCTAAATCCGCTCCAAAAAGGGTCCTGCTGTAGCGACACACGACCCGCGACAGCAGGACCCTTTGCCCCATTGAGAAGCATTGGAGAGCGATATCGCGCGGTAAATTGCCGCGATATCGCGGGAATTACCGCACGATAAATCACTCAATGTGAACGGGGCCTAAGATGACCAGTACGGACTAAGATGACTAGTGCGGAGTAAGAGGATTAGTACAGACTAAGATGACCAGTACGGACTAAGATGACCAGTACGGACTAAGATGAACAGTACGGACTAAGTTGACCAGTATAGACTATGAGGACCAGTACGGACTAAGACGTCCAGTACAGAGTAAGAGGACCAGTACAGACTTAGGGCCAGTTCACACCACAAAGTCTCCATTCCAGAGCGTTAAGGCCGGCTTCCTGAGTTCAGGGGCATTAAAGTCGATGGCACCGCAGCCACACCCCGCCCGCAGTGCGATCGCCCTCACCCAAACGCGTGGCACATTAGTGTCTGCATTCCGGTTCAGCGTTATCTGCAGAAATAGTGTTTGCAGCAGTTTTGCAGATCGCACTGGACTGGAACGCAGGCACTAATGTGCCACACGTTCAGGTGCGAGCGATCACACTGTGGGCGGGGGGCGTGGCTGTGGTGCCATTGACTTCAATGCCCCTGAACGCACGAAGCCGACCTTAACGCTCTGGAACACAGACTTTGTGGTGTGAACCGGCCCTAAGTCTGTACTGGTCCTCTTACTCTGTACTGGACGTCTTAGTCTGTACTGGTCCTCATAGTCTATACTGGTCAACTTAGTGCATACTGGGGGGCGTGGCTGTGGTGCCATTGACCTCAATGCACCACCATGCCCCCTCCGGCTCCAGAACGCAGGGAGATGGGCACTGACTTTGTGGTGTGAACCGGCCCTAGGAGGACCAGTATGGACTAAGAGGACCAGTACGGACTAAGATGACCAGTACGAACTAAGAGGGCTAGTACAGACTAAGATGACTAGTACAGAACAAAAATAAGCAAATCCCCCCCCCCTCCCCCCAAATTTTGTTTTTTTTTAAATAAATAAATAAAGTACATTTTTTATTAAAGAACCCCATCCAAATTGATCCAAAACGAAAATGGAAAATTCTGATCAAACCAAACCATAAATCAAACAAATTTAAATTGATCTGAATTCCGAATAATGAACCAAATCAAACTTGGAATCTAAAATCTGGAAAAAAATTGATGCAGAGTGAAACTAAAATGTTTGGAGCCCTTACATATCTAGTGATTTTTTAATGTGATATAACGAAATGGTAAAGTTTAAAGTGAAGGTTTGCATTTTACTTTGCAAGATCTTTATTCTCCTTTGGACGCCAGCAGAACACAACAATCACTTTGTGTAAACTGATATCCCCTCTTGGGCAGCTGTCAGCTGAGCAGGTTTACCCACTGGAAGATTTTCCTTCACCTCCTGTTCTGGTGACAACTCAAAATTTTTTTGATTTCCTATCACTTTCTATAGCAGTCACATTGGTCACCAGGAAAAGGAAAAAAGAGAAAGCGGAGACAAAGAAAGCAATAAAAATCAGGCAAGTCCATCCCAAACTCATAATTATGTTTTAACCAGTAGGCCTCATTCATACTACTAACAGCCGGCCCGTACAGATCCGTGCTGCATGCACGGCCGCTCCCGGGAAGGACAGGTGCTGCATGTAATTGCACGCAGCAGCCTGTTCTTCTCTATAGGAGTACTCGGCCGTACACCGCCGTACGCTCACCCGAACTGCACGTCCGTGCGGGTGTCCGTACTCGTACGCAGACAGGATGGACGTGCAGTTTGGGTTAGCGTACGGTGGCGTACGGCCGCATACTCCCATAGAGAAGAACAGGGTGCAGCATGCAATCACACGCAATACCTGTCCTTCTCAGAAGCGGCCCGATACGGACGTGCATGCAGCACGGATCTGTATGGGCCGGCCGTTAGTAGTGTGAATGAGGCCTTGCTAGTATATGGACCCAAATCCGTCTTTATATTAGCTTTCTGTAATCCTTACAACTTTATGATTCAGACTGTAGGAAAGCAGCAGTGCAAGCTTGGGGCATAACCACCCTGCCGATGATCAAGAAAGGGCAGCACGACTATTACCAAGCACTATTTTTCCAAGACATTGGGGGGAATTTATCTGAGAAGACAGAATCTGGAGCAGCTGCCCATAGTAACCAATAAGCTTCTCTCTTCAGTTTGTTCAGATAAGCTTTGAAAATGAAAGAGAGAAGCTGATTGGTTGCACCAGATCCTGTTTGCTCCAGTTTTGATAAATTCTCCCCAATGTGTGATAGGTTGTATCAGGTTTATTGTATTTGTCTTTGTCAAGTGCTGGAAAAAAAAAACACCTAAAGTTCATAAAAATGTGTCGTTTCCACTCCTGCAAATATGGCAATCCTGAAAACTGTGCGTGCCTCTGAAATGGTGGAAAACTACCAAAAACTGTCCTTTAAAAGACTTTATAGCTCATCATTTTAGGGGCGGAGACAAGACCAGCCACCATGCATAAGGAGAGAGAGCAGCAGTGACCGGTCTTTATTACAGTAAGCTCCATCACAAAGGTAAATTCTCTCACTGGATTACTGCACACATCTTAAAGAAATGCACAAACGTTCCCCAAAATTTAAGGAAGAATACAATATACATGACTCTTGTATTGATTCAATATTTGCTTATCTCGGGTTCAGCTTTACTATATACTGTATATGAAAGCTGAATTCCGGTGTGGGCGAGCCCATACATCTTTGTCAGCTGGAAGCTGTGGATGACTACAATGAACACTAAACACAGCTTCTGCTTTCCACCCATGAAACAAAGAAATTTATCGTTTATATAATAGATACAGTATGTCCATATATACTCCATCTAGTGTTTGATGGAGGGTTTGGAATCACTTCACATCATTCCCTGCCACTTGGGCAACTATGAGTTTAGTATCGGCAGAGGAGAAGGGGTAGGTGAGTGCTACAGGGTCTCCTGGTTCCCCTGATCTAGTTTGGGTGAACTGAGTATTGCGAATCCCTCCAACACACCTGCTTCCACGGCGCAACAGGCCGGTAGTGTTTATAGGAGACGCAACACACAATTCACACTATGTCACTACAGCAGGTTCTAGTCACTCAGTTGTGTGGTTAAAGGTACTGAACCGATCCAGTCCCAGCAAGTGTGCGGGAAATGCTTCCTAGCAGTTTGTAACTCCCCTGGTAAAACTTCAACCTTCAACTACGACAGGTGGTAATCAGCATTGAACTAGTTAACAGTCTTTAGCAGGGATGTGGAAACAGAGGCACAGACTGTGATAGCAATACCCCTCACAGGTGGAAGTCACACAGGTTCAGCAATAGGGTTGCCACCTGTCCAGGATTCACCCGGACAGTTCGGGTTTTGAA
Organism: Nanorana parkeri; assembly: GCF_000935625.1. NCBI lineage: Eukaryota > Metazoa > Chordata > Amphibia > Anura > Dicroglossidae > Nanorana > Nanorana parkeri. The sequence goes on along the minus strand of NW_017306830.1, from coordinate 114,633 downwards.
TGCTTTGTCCGGGTTTCATGGCAGCAGAAACCCGGACACAAGATGTTAGGCAGACAGGGGCAACCAAAATTAAGATAGGGGCCACTTGAGTGTTCGGGTTTCGCTTGAAGAAAAGGTGGCAACCCTATTCAGCAATGCTTATTGATAGTAGACTACTGAAGGAAATGACAGTATATAAGTATAGCTCCAGCAGGAGACAATAAGTAGTGAGCAGGTTAACAGTCTATTGAAGGAATATGAGAGCTGAGGCACAGACTATGTTATCCACCCCTTCACAGTGTTTAAGTTCACAACAGCACTTCACAATCCATTTAACTCCAGAATTAGTATTATGGCATAAGTCAGCAACCCTGTAGATACTGTCACATATGCCTTCAGGCTACTTGCGCTTTAGAGGGATCGCTGCTGGGTCAAATTTTTGCTAAAAGGGGGACTAAGATGTAAAGGGGGGCTTGGTCTGCTGATTTAAAGGGGGGCTTCTGATGTGAAAGGGGGCGTCTTATGTAAAAGGAATGTCTTCTGATGTGAAAGGGGGAGTTCTTATGTGAAGGAAGTGCTTGTGATGTGAAATGAAGGCTTCTGATAATAAGGGGAGCCTCTGATGTACAGGTTCTGATAGTCTGAGGTCCTGAGCGCTGTAGAACAGGTTTTCATTGAGGATATCTCTGTACTTTGCTCCATTCAGCTTTCCCTCAACCCTGACCAGTCTCCCAGTCCCTGCTGCTGAAAAACACCCCCACGGCTGCCACCACCATGCTTCACTGTTACTGCCACCACCATGCTTCACTGTTGGGCAGGTGATGAGCAGTGCCTTGTTTCCTTCAGACATAACATTTAGAATTGAGGCCAAACAGTTGAGGCTAGGTTCACACCTTGAGCTGGTGAGCTGCTTGGTTGTCGCACGTTTTTGTTTCCGTGACTGTGCTTTGAGAACCAATATCAAAGGGACCCAAACCACATGACAAACGCCCGAAAATAGCTCCTGCATCTTTGTGCGCCACAGGCGACACACCACGAAGGTGTGAACAGCCTCCATTGACTTCAATGCAAATCTGAGTTTTGAGTGATATCCGTGTGAACCTAGTCTCAATCTTGGGTTCATCAGACCAGAGAATCATGTTCCTCACAGTCTGGAGAGTCCATCAGGTGCTTTTTTGCAAATTCCAAGCGGGCTTTCATGTGTTTTTAGCCACTCTGCCATAAATGTCAGATTGGTGGAGGGCGAAACAATAATAAAGAAGTGATTTTACACACATTGGAGTTGGTGTGATTTTCATTTTCTCTCTGTGGGAGTATACTCTATTGAATCAGGCCAGGCGGCAGATATAAGTACGGAACCTTTTGATCCGATCTAAATTTGTGAGCAGGTCCAAAACAGTAGTGACCGTTTTCCTTCTGGAACTTTGTCCCATCTCCACACAGGATCTCTGGAGCTCAGTCAGTGTGACCATCGGGTCTTCGGTCACCTCTCTTACTAAGGCCCTTCTCCCCCGATTGCTCAGTTTGGCCAGAGCGACCAGCTCTTGGAAGAGTCCTGGTTGTGCCAAACTTCTTACATTTGAGAATTATGGAGGCCATTGTGCTCTTGGGAATCTTCAGTGCAGCAGAATTTTTTTTGTAACCTCCCCCAGATCTGTGCCTTGCAATAATCCTGTCTTTGAGCTCTGCAGGCAGTTCCTTGGACCCCATGGCTGATACATTATTAATGGTCAGCTGCGAGACCTTCTATAGAGAGGTGGGCGCCTTTCTAAATCATGTCTAATACATTTTCTTTACCAGAGGTGGACTCTGATCAAGGTGTAGAAACATCTCAGAGAGATTAAGGGAACGCTCACACCAGATTCTGGCCGGAACGCACTGCATCACATTGCGGCTGGCTCACTATTTTGTAGGGCAGGAGGGGGCGTGGTGGGCCATTGAAGTGAATGGCACCGTAGCCATGCCCTCCGGCCGCAATGCGATCGGCTGCATGGGATCGCAAGGCACATTATGCCTGCTGTCCGGTCCAATCAAAATAGTGCTTGCAGCATTTTGATCGCACCGGACCGCAGGCATAATGTGCCTTGCGATCCTGTGCGGCCGTTCGCATTGCGGCTGGAGGGCGTGGCTACAGTGCCATTCACTTCAATGGCAGTGTGTTCTGGCCAGAATCGGGCCGGAACCCACTGCAACTGGGGTACTGAGTGAAGATTAATGAGAAAACAACTGTAGTGTCAGGCTGCAACATAACAACATTGAAAAACGTGTAGGGGGTCTGAATACTTTCTGAATGCACTGTGTGTGTGGAATTTATCAAAACTGGAGCAGACAAAATCTGGAGCAGATTTGCATGGCAACCAATCAGCTTCTCTCTTTCATTTTCAAATCTTAACTGAACACACTGAACAAAGATGTTGATTGGTTGCCATGGATAACTGCTCCAGATTCTGTCTGCTCCAGTTTTGATAAATTCCCCCCATGTGTGTTTAGCTGTTTGCTTGGCGTTCGTTTTAACTTTAAATAAACCAGAAATCTGACCTTTGCATTGGGTTTATATAGGGATATCCCTTATTTGATTTCCTCTTCCCTGAATGTCTCTCTTTGTAATATTCAGTAGTTCATCACATTGTAATAAGTTAGTCACTGTCTAATAATGAAAAACTATGGGGAGAGTGCAAAAGTTCAGTACACCATGATAAGATAGGATGGAAATTGAATTCTTTCTCACGTTCTCGCATGTGTGAATTCTCATGTGATTTGAGGTCCTCAGCGTGCCCAGGATCTTGGGAGAATGACACCTCCCTTGCCCATGGCGGCCTGCTGGAAATCAAGGTAAGACTTTTTGACTTTTTTCTCCCGATTTTAATTCTTTCTTTTACTTTAAACAAGCATTTCTTTTTTGGTGGTGGGATAAAGCTAAAAAAATGGACCTTGATTTTTTTAAGCAAGGCCCACTAACATTCCTTGAAGGGAATTTATGAAAACTGGAGCAAACAGAATCTGGAGCAGTCACCCATGGCAACCAATCACCTTCCCTGTTTCATTTTCAATGCTTAGCTGAATAAATTGAAGAGAGATGCTTATTGGTTGCCATGGGCAACTGCTGCAGATTCTGTTTGCACCAGTTTTTATGAATTGCCCCCTTATAGTTTGTTTACATGATGTAACATGTGTTTACTTTAGATGTCGTGCTTAGCTATATATATATATTTATTTGTAGTCAGAGCTCCACTGATATGTACCTGAAAATGAAGACGATTACCCTACCTACAACATGACCTACCTGAGGGTGTGCCATGGTCACTATGGTCAGTATGCAGATTCATTTTGGTGTCAATCCCTTTGAAAAGTCGGGCATTCAACCCAACAGTTGCTCGACAGAGGAGGGGACCCGGTGGCATACCTTATCCTGCCGGGTACATGCCCTCTCCTCTCTCTGCCGCTGTCCATCACCAAGATGGCCACCAGCAGGTAGGTAACACTAGTTCTCATCATGTATGTATAAATATAACATTTTATAGAACTGAGAAAATAAAGAACTGAGTGTTGCAGTATTTTCAAGCACACCGTTGCCTTCTCGGCCAGTTATTAAACAAGATAGATACTTCCGACCATCCCTTTGCAACCTCTTTTGCCTACGATGTCACCTAAAAGAGAGCAACAGGCCACAAAGCTGACCTCAGTCACAGAGGACAATCTCTCTGCCTGACTTTACGTATATTTTTAATAAAGTTATTACAAACTGGTTCACATAGTATAATTTTTTTTAACCTTTCACCTAGCTGCCTTGCTTGGTAACATACTAGTATAGAACCTCTACTGTGTCTTGTATATCATGAGCCATAAATACCAACGTTTTCATCTTCCCAACCTGACGTGCAGCTGTCACATGATTTACAGCACTGGCCCTTGGGACATGAGGGCAATTATTAGAATGTCAGTCGGTCCAGGTTTTCACCCATATGCCTTATGCATTGCCACTATAAACCAGTATCATGTATGTAGTACTAGTTCAGAGTAATGGAAGAGGATTGAGAACGGTGGGCTAAAACCACTTAAACAATTGGTTCATCAAAAAAAGCACATAAGTACATGATAGTTTTTTGATTCAACTACCTTTTTTTTAAATTATCTTATGGAGACTCTAGTGGTGAAATCCCTGCGCCTGAGTTCCCAGCTCTGCCCACATGCTGCAGTTGTGGTAAGGGATCTTGATCTCCCTGTTTTATTCCTAACATATTATTATAATAATAACTGATATTGATTTATGGACAATGCAGCATTGACATAAATGTTGGCCATACATATTTTGATCTGCTTGTTCAACAACCAGTTGTTTGTGTTGAAGTTCAGAATTTTGCAATTATCAATAATTTTTCACGACCATTTTTAAGGTTTTAGACTGATATTGTCCACTTAAAGATTTCCGACAGAATGCATCCAGTGGTAAGCATCTATCCTGAACTCCAGGTAATCGTTCCATGTACCATTACATAAGGACAGCCATGGACATACAGGCATCTGTATGAACTCACATAGGATTCCTGCTGCAAGATGTGGAGCAAATTGCTTGACTCCTCAATTATTTATTTCAGTTTTGGTTTACTTTTTCCAATAAACTGTAGAAAATGAAAGCTGGTGGACTGATGGAAGCAAAATGACCTAACGTGTTGCATCAAATGGTTATTTCAGGTATTGGAGCTATTAAAATGATAAGATTGAATGGTTGGTTGGATCAACGTGGGTACAACCAGCGGAGGGCTGCAGCAGCTTAAGGAATAGGACCAGGTGGGAGTGGCAGTGATAGGAGCTAGATTACTGAATTGCCAGGACACCAATGAGGTCATTGTATGGGTTAACATACCAGACTTAACACATTACTGGAACTAGTCAACCCAAGAAGGATCGGATGGATTAATTCCTTTCTTAAAGAGCCATGCCAACCAAGACCCAATAGATGGAGGGTTGTGGAATCACATTCATAACAGCTTCCTTTCCCTTTCTCTGAATCCCAAAAAGCAACGCTGAGCATGCAGTACATAATGGAGTCTAAATGATATCATTGGTAACATAATAATGGCATTGCATTCTTATAGAATCCTTCTTGTTCCAGTCAGAGGAACTCAGCAGGAACTTAGGACAGAAGGAAGCGCAGAGCTTGTCCCCTGCACCTTCCTACTGTTTGATCTTGTCTGAGCTGTGATAGCCACTAACCATTCCCCTACATGTGCCAATACAGCAGTACAGACGCGGGGGTAGAAATGAATCAATCTTGATCTTGTCCACATAAGCCACAAACCTCACATTTTACTAGGAAAAGAGAAACATAAAAACCAACAACAGCATTTAGCAATAAATAATATTCCCCTAGTGTGAGACAAAAAGAAAACTTTTCCTGAGAGAGACCTGGAGCCTGCCTGACCTCTCATTCTGAAAATGCTAGTTGTTTGGCTATCACTGACCCAAAACAAGGACTTCTGCCATTACTTTGACTCTTCTGATCTGCACACTTGTTGCAGGTAGGTCAACATAACAGCCAGGCAACCGGCATTCTCCAAAGGGGGTCAGTAATGGCAGCCTCTGTATTTCTTTTAGGAAAGGCTTGCATTAAATATCACTCTTGCAGTTTAGCCCTATGAAAGGAAACATGCGTACCATTAAAAACATTTTTTGATTGCATTTGATATAATGAAATAATGGAAAGGTTTCCGCACAAATTAGATTATATAAAAAAAGGCATAGTAAAGGATTTAATGAGCATCTATGACATTTGTGTCTTTCATAATATTATACACTACACTCACTTGCATTTTAAAAAACTTGAACCCATTGTGCCCAACGGTCCTTTGTTTCGAGGGACTGTCCCCTTTTTTTGGAACCAAATCCCTCTGCCCCCCTTTCTTCCTCATTTATCCCTCTTTTTGGTCACCAGCCTCTAACTGTTGGCATTTGTTATTTTGAAAAATCCTGAATAAAGGAAAAGCAATAGTGAAAAAAAGCACTTGTGGGATTAACCAATCACTTTTTGCTTAATCATTCGTTATGGTGTGTGTATATGGGAGGGGGTGGGGCATCAGGGGTGTGTCCTTTGCCGGCATACTTTGTGCTATAATGCATCACTCTTTCCCCTATCAAAAAGTTGGGAGACTAGGAAACCCATGGGCCTTGTTCACACAGGTTGCAAAGGGGCGGTAGTAAAAACAGGCGATGGTTTGCATTTTTACACACACCCCCGACCTCCCATCTTTAACTTAACATGGTGGGTCTCTATGCTTTGTGGTGGCAGCTCATTTTACACAGCATGTCACTTTATGGCAGGCATTGCTGCTTGCCTGATGTGACCATTGCAACCAAAGGGAGTATGGACCATGGCTTGGTATTGCAGTGTCAAATTCCCCCTTGGGATTGGAAAAAAAAAAAAACTCCTGAAAGCCTGCAAACTGTGCTCAAAAAAAGTGATCCACCATGCATTGTTTTTCAGAGGACAATAAAAGTCAGCCACTTGTGTAAACGTGACTATAGTGCAAAAAATAAAGACCTAGAATACAAAACTATTCCCTATACAGCTACCGGGAAACGGAACACACACTTCAAACATCACAGAATAGCTCAAATGGATCCCGCAATGAAAAAGTTATTACAATCAATTTTAAAACAATTTTTGATATTTAATTTTCGATGAATCTACATCAGAACCAAGTGAGCTTTGTTAGGGAATTACATAGCTTGCTTCCTCTGGGTCTATTAGTTCCATGACCACTAATCCTACATTAAGCAGATTATCTGCAGAGAAATGTAAGATTTCCTCGGATGATAATGTGCCGATGTACAGGCCGTTTCCGAATACCATCGCATATCTACTCAAACAGCTGGTATGAACGATCATACCAGGCGCCCATCAGCACCTATCTATGGCTTTGATATGATGCTACTATCTTACCCTGCATATCCCAATTCACCACCCACTCAGAATGCCATATGTTAGAATTGTCCATCACCCTACATGGTCAATGGAGTCACAAATGGCCTTCTACAGCCAGCAAGTGTCAAGTGGCCTGCTCTGCTGTATCATCAGCATTACAAGCTCAAAGTAGAACTTAATGGGGCACTAAATTCAGGAGTTAAATCTTAAAAATGCATTCAAGTACCTTAACTATTAACAGTATGTAATGTATTGGTGCATCACTCAGCTGTAGATCCTCAAATCATCTCTGAAATGGTGCTGACACTGTGCTTCCTTCTGCAGGGTGCATACTTTTGTTCCCCATGGTCCCTGTGTGTGTTGTAAAGTAGCCACGACTCCATGCTCACTCCTGTGATGGACAACAATCTCATGTTTAGTTTACTAATTTCTACTGAGATTGTAGTCCACCACAGGTGTGGGCTTGGAGCGGTGACTACTTTACAACACACACAGGGACCATGGGGAAAAAAGGTAGCCACCCTCCAGAAGGAAGGACAGTGTCAGCAGCAATTCAGAGATGATTTGAGGATCTACAGCTGAGTGATACACAAATAAAATACATTTCTGTTAATAGTTAAGGTACTTGAATGCATTTTTAAGGTCAAACTCCTGAGTTTAGTGTCTAAATTTAAACATTTGCAAGATTTTTATTTTATTTTTATAATAGCAGAAGAGAAATACTTTGCTTCTTCTGCAAATAAAGGATTTAAATAAAAAGAGCTGTGCTCATCTGTTTCTAACTTTGATTCGGCTCTTCAATAGATGCTTAGTAACAAATGCACCCCATCCATCCTACGCACTCTATGTCCTAACTCTTCCCTTACCCTTAGACCATTTATCTAATCCTAGTAGCTAATCCCTGAGAAGATAGGAATATAAAATGATGCTTATAATAACACATTAATTCTACAGCCCTCAATGTACACATATACGTGTCAAATAGCTGAGGCTGGCACAGCTGCTGTAATGAAATACGCAGGAATGTGACAGTCCATTAAATATAATCTGATTTCTCTAACCCAGCCCTGGGATATCTATCCGCACCATGCCCCAATGTCATTTGAAGGTGACTCATCAAAGTCCACTATGAGTGCCCATCCCGAAATGTCCCAGGTAGTTTAATTCCACGGTCGATATTTCTGAATGTCCTCTTCGTAAATTACACAGACACTTCCCCGCTTGTCCCATGTACCTGTTTTCTTTGCAGGCTCGGGCATCCTTGCTCAGCCTGGACACAACCACCCAGAAAGAGGTCAATGAGCTAAGCAGTACCACTCTAGTCCGTAGCACAGGCTGGAATGAGCCTACTGAGATTTACAGACCCCCTTTAAAAAAGTGAGATAGAGAGAAACCCAATGTGCTCCACCCCTCCCTCGCTCACTCCTGTTGTCACACAGTCCTGTCACCTTCTCAGCAGCAGACCTCACTTGACAGGATATATCAGCTGGGATATATATAGCCAAGCTGCCAGTGCCTTGAAGTTTGCCCTCTGGTCCCCCCCCACCAAATGGTTTTGTGCTGTCTAGAGTGCTTCTGGCCTACATGAGGACCACTGTCCTGGCCAAGGCTGGCATGATGGGTTTCACATCAGCACTTAGGTTAGGTTTATAACGCTCATAAATTCCTGGCACCGTTCTCATTCACGCTGGTCACCAGCGTGTCCTCGTCACTTGCCCACTCAAACAGCCGCGCTGATAGCCCCTGTCATTTTGCTGCTGACATTATGTACACACGGAACACGTACCCAACGTATATAGACATTACAGGAGAGTGTTAACCGACATCAAACGTTTTATCAGGATAGACAGGCAGGAAACAAACATTTTTATGTCCATTTACATACAGTGCAAGGAAAAGTTAATGTAGAATATTTGACAAAGGCAAGACTTGTACGGTTCCTGCAGACTCTTCCTCCCGCTCATGTCCATACCTTGGACATTCAGTAACATGCACAGGAGGAAGAATGAATGGACTACAAGTGAGGTGACCAGGGCTGTCCCTATAATGAGGCAGCAACAGCAGCATCCTAAGGCGGCATCTCAATGGGGGTCAGCCAGGTGGTGGGGGGCCGCATGGGGGCAGCCACAGCATCCCAGGTTGCTAAGAGCTTTTAGCAACCTGTGCCGCTCTGTTTGGCTTCCTGTCCAGTTCACTGACATCACCAGTTACCAAGAGCTGAGGGAGATGCTGTGGCTTGTGTCTCGTCTATCTCCTGGCAACTAGTGACGTCAGTGAGCTGGGTGGCATGCCAGAAAGAGCCTCTGACAGCGCGGTGCTGCGCCCTATGCCACCGCCATGCCAAAGCAAATATTGTCTAAATACAAGAATCATGTGTATTCTTCCTAGAATCCTGGTGACCTTTGTGCATTTTTTCCAGGTCCACACAGTAATCCAGTGCTCCACTACGGTGTTGTGATCAAAAATCCATAATTTTAAGTTGTCGCCAGAATAGTTTTAAAGGGTAAATCTTTCAATGGGGACACGTGCTGTGGTGACAACTGTCTACAAGGGGAATTCCCCTCACTTTGAAGAGGTTTCTACTCACTTTTGGTTCTGTCTATTGGCCAGAGTCATGAAAATTTTGACCCAGAATGGGAATGGGACAAAGACGGTAACAAAACTGAACAAATAAACTGGGACTAGTGTGTGTGTGAGTATGGTAGAGATCAGAGGTGTGGGTTGATCCTGGCACCCAGTAATTGGTGCTATTGCCCCAGGAATGGCCCTCTAGATCCTTGGTTCTCAACTGGTGGGTCATGACCCAAAAGTGGGCCGCGACCCCCTGTTCAATGGGTTGCTGCATGCCTTCCACTTTTCTAGATGAGAGGCTTCCCAGCCTCCCCCTAGTGCAGCACTGTCAGTTCTCATGCTGAGTAGCCATTCAGAATATGCTGCTTGGCACTGGGTGTCAGCTTGAGGTGGGGTGGTCTGGAGCTATGGCCGTGAGGGAGCTCCATCCAATATGTGCATTGCTTACAGATCCCTCGCATGTCCTGTAGAGGTGCCTGGACCAGAGTGATGTCGCGTTCTGGTATGGGAGGTGCGTTGCGATGCCATTCATTTAAATGGCACCCCAAATGCACCTCCTGCCCACAGTTCAATTGCCTGCACCGGAACGCACGGTGCCACAATGCTGTGTGTTCCATTGGAGTGTGACTTGGGTCGTGACTTAATGACCAAGGACAAAGGTGGGTCCTGAGGTTACACAGGTTGAGAACCACTGCTCTAGATGAACACATAGATTATATTAAGCCAGTTCTCATCCAAAGAAGATTTTTTGACACCAGTAGAAGATATACCCAAGTATTAGCTGACTACAAGTATGCAGCTTAATTAAGGTGCACGTGATAAGGTGTGGTGAAAACCATGGCATTGTAAGGAACTTTTGGGGGGTTATTTGTGAGTCTGGGTTCTTTAGTTTGGCATCTCAATCAAAAATGGTCCAGAAAATTAAAAGCAGGGGAGTGCAGAAGAAAAGGGAGAATAGTCTAAGCAGAGGAAAAGCAAAAAGGAGAAAGAAGAAATTATACGGGGGACAAGAATATAGACTCACCCTCTTTGCATGGTATGCTAGGAGGGTCACAACATTAGAAGTCCCAAAACATTTCAATATAAATACACAGGGGTGCCCTGGGTGTATTGGAAATGCGCGGTAGAAACATAAAGAGGACCTTGCACTTAAAGGCCTCCCTCTCCAATATATAATTGCAATATAAAAGTGGTTAAAAAAGATTACTCATGGGAAAGAAGTTAGAAAATATCTAACCATACCCCCAACTTCACTGGAGAGGGTGCAGTCACAATCCAACGAGATCCTGGATACACTAAGTATCTCAAACCTTGCAAGAAGACGTTCCACCACGGTGTTGATGCATCTTTTCATAGTCAAAATTTGAGAAAATATAATAACCATTCACCCCAACTTGTGCACTGGAGAGGGTACAGTCACAATCCAATGAGATTCTCCAAACGCTAAGTATCCAAAACCTTGTAAGAAGATGCTTCACCATGGTGTAGAACAATTTTCTCATTTGGGTTCCTCATTGTTCCCATGATCTCGTCGGGAGAATTTCGACTTCACCCTTGCCTAGTATGTACATCTTCTTTGGATTTTGGAAAACCAGAGTGATATAGCAGGGAAGGCTATTTGTTTCCATAGGGCTGGTATACATGTTGTGGTTGCATTTAATACGTTTTTTACAGTTACGGATTTTTGGTATTTGGAGATTGGAATGTCATTTATATGTAGGAGGAATGGTGCTGGACTCTACCCTGAGGTACAGGAAGTAATGTGGTGAATTACATCCTTCACTGTCCTCTAGAAGAACCGACTGCAGAGGCACCCCCAAAAGATGTGTACCATGGTCCCGAGTGCCGCCTCACATCTCCAGCAAGTATCTGGTATGCATTTGTTAAATACGTGTGGTAAAGAAGGAACTATGCAGTGCAAAAGTATCTTCTATTCCTGTTCTTGGAGTTCATTTGTGATGGAGGATTTATGAGTGAGTAGGATAAGCCTTACAATCTGTTCAGAGTTAAATTTCATCCCCAGTAAGGACCCGCATCTCTCAAGGTATGGCGGAGTCTGGTCTGTTTGAGGGGTAATTAGGAATTTATAAATTAAATATAAAGAATGTTTGATGGGAAGTTGGAAATTGCATATGGCCTCATAGAGTAGCTAGTGCAATTCCATATGCAATTCCATAGAGTAGCTAGCCAAACGTAGAGTGGAACAAGAGAAATCACTTGATCTCCCATCCACACTAAACAGTCTGGATGGAGGAATCTATTCTGCCAGTGTCGTACCTATAATAAGGCAGCCTGAGGCAGTTGCCTCAGACGACATCCCATTGGGTAACTGGGGGAGTAGTGGCCTGTACCTTCAGAAAAAAACCTCTTGACCATCAGCACTAAACAGCATGAATAGGGAAGTCGAGTATTTTCCTTGTCTACCTGGGCTATTGTATTCTGACAACAATGGGTGTGAATACCCGAATAGTGACTGAAGCTGATTGGCTACAATCCCTGTTCAGACAAGAATTTCTGGACTGACTCCGAATGAAAAAAATCAGCTTATGTCAAAAGGAGGGGTGCTAACGGTGCCACACTCTGCTCGAAGTATGGGCAGCTTCAAGGAGAACTATGAGGTGAGTGCTTTTCACTCACCTCAATTGTCACAATTGTCGGGATCCGCGTCAGCTGCGGCGTCTCAGTATACCGCGAGCCTAGGGTGACAGGAGGGTGACAGGAGGACGCTAGTTTGTGTCCTCCCGTTACCCTAAGGAGAACTATGGGGAAAAGACTTAACCCCATAGTTCTCCTTTAAGGCGAATATTCGTCAATAGCGGGGCCACTTTATGGAGTCAGTGGCTAAAGCTGGCTGTACACTGGTAGACTTTCATACAAACATTCATATAGAAAATCACATCAGAACATTCGATAATGCCATCAGAGACTGGACAAAAGCCCTTCAAAATCTCATTGGATTCTAATGTAGCGATAACTCCCTGAGGAGCTGCTTGTGACGGACCCCCGTACTCAGGATGAGTATGTCCGCCGCTATCTTCTTCCTTGCTGAGGCGATATTGCAACCTGAAGATCCTTAGCTCCCAGTTTCCCCAGTCACTAGTCGGGACACGAGTGTAGGTGAAACAAACTCTGGTTTATAGAGAAACTGCACAAACCTTTATACAGCAAGTGATGAGATCAGATTATAATCCCATCACATCCACCCTCCCCTCCCAGACAATCGGTCTGCTCAACACCACAGGGTTTCCCCTGCTAACGAGCTCCAGACAGCCATAGCAGCAGCCTGGCCAGAATGTCATTGTTCTGAGCTCCTTCAGAGAACAATGGGAGATAACGAGGGATGGTGCTGATAGTCTTTCCATAACCAGGTTACTCAGTATAACGCACTCAAACATAACTCAACACCAATACACATTTAACTCATAAAACTGATCACCATGTCGTCACACTGCTGGTGCCCGGTTCACTTCTAGTCGGTCTAGGGCAGTGATGGCGAATGTTTTTTAACCCGAGTGCCCAAACTGCGACGCAAAATCAATTTATTTATCTCAAAGTGCCAGCGCTGAAAATAAGTTTATTGTATTGCAGTTTGGGCGCTCGGCTTTAAAAAACATTCAACATCACTGCCTTAGGCAAAATAGGGAAACACACATATTCAAACATTTATACAATATACAATATACAATAAAACACACATCACACACTCATTATAAAAAGAAACCACACATACATAGATATCACACACATTAAAAACACACGCACACATCGCACACGTAATGAAACACACACATTAAAACATACACATAAAAAAACACAGATTAAAAATATATTTTTAATGTAATTTTAATTTTTTTAAAGTTGGAAACCTTACATGTTGTGGTTGCATTTAATACGTTTTTTACAGTTACGGATTTTTGGTATTTGGAGATTGGAATGTCATTTATATGTAGGAGGAATGGTGCTGGACTCTACCCTGAGGTACAGGAAGTAATGTGGTGAATTACATCCTTCACTGTCCTCTAGAAGAACCGACTGCAGAGGCACCCCCAAAAGATGTGTACCATGGTCCCGAGTGCCGCCTCACATCTCCAGCAAGTATCTGGTATGCATTTGTTAAATACGTGTGGTAAAGAAGGAACTATGCAGTGCAAAAGTATCTTCTATTCCTGTTCTTGGAGTTCATTTGTGATGGAGGATTTATGAGTGAGTAGGATAAGCCTTACAATCTGTTCAGAGTTAAATTTCATCCCCAGTAAGGACCCGCATCTCTCAAGGTATGGCGGAGTCTGGTCTGTTTGAGGGGTAATTAGGAATTTATAAATTAAATATAAAGAATGTTTGATGGGAAGTTGGAAATTGCATATGGCCTCATAGAGTAGCTAGTGCAATTCCATATGCAATTCCATAGAGTAGCTAGCCAAACGTAGAGTGGAACAAGAGAAATCACTTGATCTCCCATCCACACTAAACAGTCTGGATGGAGGAATCTATTCTGCCAGTGTCGTACCTATAATAAGGCAGCCTGAGGCAGTTGCCTCAGACGACATCCCATTGGGTAACTGGGGGAGTAGTGGCCTGTACCTTCAGAAAAAAACCTCTTGACCATCAGCACTAAACAGCATGAATAGGGAAGTCGAGTATTTTCCTTGTCTACCTGGGCTATTGTATTCTGACAACAATGGGTGTGAATACCCGAATAGTGACTGAAGCTGATTGGCTACAATCCCTGTTCAGACAAGAATTTCTGGACTGACTCCGAATGAAAAAAATCAGCTTATGTCAAAAGGAGGGGTGCTAACGGTGCCACACTCTGCTCGAAGTATGGGCAGCTTCAAGGAGAACTATGAGGTGAGTGCTTTTCACTCACCTCAATTGTCACAATTGTCGGGATCCGCGTCAGCTGCGGCGTCTCAGTATACCGCGAGCCTAGGGTGACAGGAGGGTGACAGGAGGACGCTAGTTTGTGTCCTCCCGTTACCCTAAGGAGAACTATGGGGAAAAGACTTAACCCCATAGTTCTCCTTTAAGGCGAATATTCGTCAATAGCGGGGCCACTTTATGGAGTCAGTGGCTAAAGCTGGCTGTACACTGGTAGACTTTCATACAAACATTCATATAGAAAATCACATCAGAACATTCGATAATGCCATCAGAGACTGGACAAAAGCCCTTCAAAATCTCATTGGATTCTAATGTAGCGATAACTCCCTGAGGAGCTGCTTGTGACGGACCCCCGTACTCAGGATGAGTATGTCCGCCGCTATCTTCTTCCTTGCTGAGGCGATATTGCAACCTGAAGATCCTTAGCTCCCAGTTTCCCCAGTCACTAGTCGGGACACGAGTGTAGGTGAAACAAACTCTGGTTTATAGAGAAACTGCACAAACCTTTATACAGCAAGTGATGAGATCAGATTATAATCCCATCACATCCACCCTCCCCTCCCAGACAATCGGTCTGCTCAACACCACAGGGTTTCCCCTGCTAACGAGCTCCAGACAGCCATAGCAGCAGCCTGGCCAGAATGTCATTGTTCTGAGCTCCTTCAGAGAACAATGGGAGATAACGAGGGATGGTGCTGATAGTCTTTCCATAACCAGGTTACTCAGTATAACGCACTCAAACATAACTCAACACCAATACACATTTAACTCATAAAACTGATCACCATGTCGTCACACTGCTGGTGCCCGGTTCACTTCTAGTCGGTCTAGGGCAGTGATGGCGAATGTTTTTTAACCCGAGTGCCCAAACTGCGACGCAAAATCAATTTATTTATCTCAAAGTGCCAGCGCTGAAAATAAGTTTATTGTATTGCAGTTTGGGCGCTCGGCTTTAAAAAACATTCAACATCACTGCCTTAGGCAAAATAGGGAAACACACATATTCAAACATTTATACAATATACAATATACAATAAAACACACATCACACACTCATTATAAAAAGAAACCACACATACATAGATATCACACACATTAAAAACACACGCACACATCGCACACGTAATGAAACACACACATTAAAACATACACATAAAAAAACACAGATTAAAAATATATTTTTAATGTAATTTTAATTTTTTTAAAGTTGGAAACCCTTTGCAAAGCTGTAGCTTGCGGTATACTGAGACGCCGCAGCTGAAGCGGATCCCGACAATTATGTCTGGATCCGCCCAGCTGCGTGACTGACAGCTGGCTCTCCCTATCTAGAGGCAGAGCCAGCTGTACCCGCCCCCTCCCCCGTCCGTTCCACCAGTCAGCGCTGGCGGATCGGAGCGGGGAGGGGGGAATCCAGCCCCTCCCCTGTCACAGCAGAGAGCCGTGACAGGAACGAGAGGGGAGCGAACGCCGGTATGTGTTTGCTCACCTCCCGATCTACTGAGCCGACCTGTGACAGTCTCATTGTCACAGGTCGGATAGAACTATGATGTGAGTGAAAAGCACTCATCTCATAGTGCTCCTTTAAGCAGCTTTTCTATTATGTGCTCATCTGTAATTGAGAGGTCATTCATTCATCTGCCTGCCACCATCGAGCAAGCAGGCATCTATCACTACTGCGGGAACAACTACTAAGAACCCTTGAAGCTTATCTGAGTTTACATTCTCTGTGTGTCCTTTGTGACCTTCATAACTCTGAGATCAGACACTGAACTCTCAATAAATAGAACCATATACAAGAAGGACTGTCACTAAAGGATTGATGTAGAGAGCTCGGGGCATTCATGACTGTGTTTCTGGCAGACCTTTTTGCACATATGTAGCCAGTTCTGCGCCACACATGTGCTCGATGACAGTGACAAATGTTATGAGATGCAGGCGGACGGAGAAACTTGTAACAAAACCGCGGAAATTAAAGCGTGTAATTATTATTGTGTTTTACAAGTGCCAAGGCCATTTTTTACATTTTATGCTACTTATATGGATTACGCAGTTTTCACAAGAGGTTATACTCAGACAACTTGTTAATACGACTTGCCAGTCACACTGTTTATAGTTTTGTAGCTCAGAGGGCATTTTAGGTGTAGTCACAGCAGACTAGAATTTCTGATTGATCCTTTGCTTTGATCTGTGAATTATTAAAGAATTTGCAAAGGGTTTCCAGTAGGAAACAGAATCGCCATGCAATGCAGTAACAATTCAAACCATGCATGTGTCTAAATTGGGTGTTTGTAAAGCAGCATAGATCTCCCTATGGAGGAACATGGGGAAAAGCACCTTATACACGGCCTGGCCACAAAAAAGTCACACACTCTAATATTTCATTGGGCCACTTTTAGCTTTATACATTCGCCATGGCATCGTTTGATAAGCTTATACAATGTCACAACATCTATTTCCGTCCAGAGTTGCATTCATTTTTCACCAAGATCTTGTAGTGATGATGGGAGAGTCGGACATACCGGTGTTCGCTTACTTCTCAATCCTGTCACGGCTCTCTGCCGTGACAGGGGAGGGGCTGGATTCCCCCCTCCCTGCTCCGATCCACCAGCGCTGACTGGCAGAACGGACGGGGGAGGGGCGGGTACAGCTGGCTCTGCCTCTAGATAGGCAGAACCAGCTGTCACTCACGCAGCTGGGTGGATCTTGACATCGATGTCGGGATCCGCTCCGGCTGAGGCGTCTCAGTATACCGCGAACTGTAGCTCGCGGTATACTGAGCTTAGGGTGACGGGAGGATGCTAGTTTGTGTCCTCCCGTTACCCTAAGGAGAACTATGGGGAAAAGCCCTGACCCCATAGTTCTCCTTCAAGAACCTTTTCCTTTTCTTGAAATTACCGATCATACACACTGTCTTGCCTCACAATTTCCTTCATTTCACCAGATATTACCATGGTGTCAGCGAATGTCTGAATTGCTCTACAGCTACCAATCAGTTTGAAGCATTCCGAGTATGACAATTATGTTCCAGAGCAAGGTAAATTTGATTGGTGGTTCTGGAGCAACACAGTTCCTGACACTTTCATGTTTGTGACCCACTGCAAGGAAACCAAGGTTCAGCTAAATGTTTGATAACCTCCATTGAAACCTTTCCGCAGTAGTCCTTTCATTCTAAATATGGCATGTAGGCTCAGTTACTACCATGCCCTTGGTGCATTGTATTTCATATCTGATATAATTATTAGGTTACCTGCTCTCTAATTTACTTCATCTCAGTTGATCAATGACTATGTTGGCATGTTTATGGATACGGTGTGTTCTTATTATTACTAATAGTCCAGGGATCTGTTCCATCTTGCCACTATCAGACCATTTAAAGATGTCTCCTTGTGCTTACTTAGTAGGCATACAAAAAAACATGTTTTATTTACTGGAAATGTCAATGAAAAGAAAAGATTTTAGCTAAATGTTGCCATTTTGGATAAATGCATTGAAGTCAATGGACAAAGTAAAATATGGTACTTTTTGTCAAGCCCTCATTAGCTTCATTATTTATGTGTTTTTCACAGAAAGACAAAAAAGACTGCAAAATATATAATTTAAAGCAACAGTACACATATAACAATGAGATACAGGAAAAAAGATATATAAAAACACATTTTTTGCGTTAGCTTATGAAATGTATTTAGACTGGCAGTAAGAGTTTCCACTTCTTGTGGAATTTTGGGCACCCAGCTCTACCAGGAGGTACAGTAACATCACCCTCAGTCTCCTGGAAGGTCCAGAAGCCAGGCCAACGTAAGTTTCTTAAATTATTTTTTTGTATAATCTTTTTTCAACTTTATTTTTGTATTTGGGGGATGGGGGCTGTGGGTAAAGCAGAAGGTTTGCTTTAAGCAGTGAAGCTAATAATAGCTAATCTATTCTGCCTCCAGTGGCCAATCTACAAATTTCTAAATTTAATATGATAGTAAAAAATATAAGAGAGCAAGAGTGTAAAAATGTGAAGGTCACATGAAAAAGACATCAAGCTACAAAAATATCTAAAAAAATGTGTTTGCTCAAAACATATGATGGGATATAGTTAAAAAGCAATGAATGCGACATTCACCAAATATTTACTGCTGGTGTATCCTCCTGGTGCATGTGTTTTAAACAACAGCGACTCATTCGCCTGCAGCAAATGTTTGGTGATGTCGCATTCATTGCTTTTTAACTATATCCCATTATGCGTTTTGAGCTAGCACATGTTTTTAGTTATTTTTGTAGCTTTTACGTTGTATATATACATTGTATATTTTACGTTGTAAGCATACGTAAGTATACCCTTATGTGTGCGCCTTAACACACTGATCAAGTCATTTTAATCAAGTAAAAAAAAAACATTTTTGCAGAAGACTACAAAAAAGATCTTCAGAAACCCTAAATTCTAAAATTACTGGGTGTTATTATCCAGAAAAAGAAAATAGCTTGTTATGCGCTGCAAAGTTTGTGCATTCGCCGGCGCCTACCCTACACACGTTGTATTAACACTGCTGGTAACACGTTGTAGGTTCTACTGTGAAGTATCACAGCTCAGCAATTAAGAATGTTAGTTGCAGAGATGATCTCCGTCTCCAATGTGACCAGCAGCTTCAAACACATTCTGCTGTCAACAGAAAATGAGCACTTTGGTGACAAATGTCATGAGCCGAGATCCTCAGCAGAGCAGTAATGGAAGCCTGGAATGAACCATGAATGATTTCACAGACTGTATCCCTTTCCAAGTGCTCATTGGTTTGCCAAGCATCCTGCATGGGTATCATTATAAGTCTGATACTGTGGAATCAAGTTTACTAGGTTATATGCTGGACTGCCAATGGTAAATAGTTACCAAATAATATATATATATATATACACATATATATATACAGTTTATACAGTAAATATATACACAGTACTGTGCAAAAGTTTTAGGCAGGTGCGAAAAAATGCTGTAAAGTAAAGATTGCGTTCAGAAATAAAAGTGTTAATAGTTAATTTTTATCAATTAACAAAATAGAAAGTAAATGAAGAGAAATCCAAACCAAATCAATATTTGGTGTGACCACCCTTTGCCTTCAAAACAGCATCAATTCTTCTAGGTACACTTACACACAGTTTTTGAAGGAACTCGGCATGTAGACTGTTCTAGACAAATTGGAGAACTAACCACATATCTTCTGTGAATGTAGGCTGCCTCAAATCCTTCTGTCTCTTCATGTATTCCCAGACAGACTCGATGATGTTGAGATCAGGGCTCTGAGGGGGTCAAACCATCACTTCCAAGACTCCTTGTTCTTCTTTACGCTGAAGATAGTTCTTAATGACATTGGCTGTATTTTTAGGGTCGTTGCCCTGCTGCAGAATAAATTTAGGGCCAATCACACGCCTCTCTGATGGTAAGGCATGATGGATAAGCTTCTGCTTGTATTTCTCAGCATTGAGAACACCATTGATCCTGACCAAATCCCCAACTCAATTTGCAGAAATGCAGCCCAAGACTTGCAAGGAACCTCTACCATGCTTCACTGTTGCTGCAGACACTCATTATTGTACCGAACCCTTCACCGAACAAACTGCCTCCTGCTACAGCCAACAATTTCAAACTTTGACTCATCAGTCCAGAGCACCTGCTGCCATTTTTCTGCAGCCTTGTGGCCAAAAAGCCATACCTGCGACATGGAAACAAGGCTGAGCGACTCAACTATGCAAACAAACAAAGGGAATTGGGGTGCAGAAAGATGGCAGAAGGTGTTTTGGACTCTGGCTCAGGAAATAATGGGCAAGCGTATAGATTTTGGAGACTTTAACAAGGGCCAAATTGTGATGGCTATACAGCTGGGTCAGAAAAAGTCCAAAAGTGCAGCTCTTGTGGGATGTTCCTGGTCTGCAGTGGTCAGGACCTACCAAAAGTAGTCTAAGGAAGGAAAACAGGTGAACTGGCGACAAGGTCATGGGTGGCCAAGGGCTCATTGATGCCCATGGGGAGCCAAGGAGGCCCCACCCCTCAACTTACAGGACATAAAAAATCTGATACTGACGGCTTGGTGCCAGATACCACAGAATACGTTCGGAGGTCTAGGGGAGTCCATGTCTGTTTTGGTGGCAAAAGGGGGACCTACTCGATATTGAGTGAGTGGTCATAATGTAATGGCTGATCTGTGTATACTTTCATATTCATCTGGTGCAGTTATAGGTGTGAAAAGGATAACTTTTAACAGTATTTCATGCAATATGTATGCTGCAGGCATTTGTTACCTATTGCCACTTCCTTCTGGCATTGGTAGATGTTAAGCAGGAATAGCATGGCACAGCAGAGTCCAAAATTATATAATGCAGAGTAACCCTCATACAATTACAAAGTAAAATGTTGGTAATGTGTATCTATGCTGTGATTAAATAATCATAATTAAACAATAAAACAATGTGACTCTATGGGGGAAATTAACAAAGACTTGCGCACGGAAAGAAAGTGTCCAAGTTAATATAAGTGGTGCATGTTGTTAGCATGACACGAAATAGAAATATGAATATGCATATATAATGTAATATATTTTACATACTTTTGTAAAATGGAGAAACAAAGACTCAAGCATACTTTTGCAATTCCTGGCTGAAGATTATGACATTTGTGACTATTTAGACCAGCATTTCTCAACCTTTTTTCAGTCACGGCACCCTTTAAAAGTATTCAACTTCTCGAGACAATCTAGTCTAAAATGTAAGTGTAAAAAAGTAAAAAATGAAGTGTGGCCCCTCCAAAATCCATACGAGACCCTTATCGTATATAGGTTGTGGTATGGGTTTTAAGATTTCAAGGGGGGGGGGACCCCATATAAAAGCACAGAAAAAGTGGGAATTCAGCTTTATCAAAGTCCTTACTTTAAATTAAGAGCCCACTTTACACCAGGAGCCCCCCTTTACATTAGGGTCACCTTTCAAATCAGGTGCCCCCCTTCCACACCAGGAGCCCCCTTCACATCAGTACCCCCTTCTTTTAGATCAGGGTCCTCCTCTTTCGTATCTGAGCCCCCTTTCACATTACAAGCCCCCCCTTCACATCAGAGTTCTCTGTCCCTCTTCACATCAAAGTCCCCAGTCCTCCCTTCACATCTGAGACCTCACCCCCTCCTTCACATCAGAATTCTCTGTCCCCTTCACATCAGGGTCCCCAGTCCCCCTTCACATCTGAGTCCTCAGTCCCCCTTCACATCAGAGTCCTCAGTTCTCCTTTCATATCAGAAACCTCAGTTCTCCTTCACATCAGAGTTCTCTGTCCTCCTTCAAATCAGAGTCCCCTGCCCCCCTTCACACCAGAGTCCTCAGTCTCTCCTTCACAATATTAATTAATATTATTATAAGGGTCATACACAACTCTCCGCCAACCTCTTTGCAACCTGGGACACTCTTGCAGGCATCCTGCCGAGCTCCTGGCCACCAGTGACATTCATTCTGGAGGCCTGCAAGAGCGCCCACCGAGCTCCCGGCAACTACTGATCTAGTTGCCAGAAACTTGGCTACATGTCCCCCCCCCATCTCCTCAGGCAGCAAAAAGTCTTGGGACTCCCCTGCTTGGCAACGCTGCACGGCACCATTCAGAGAACGCCTATTTGTTTTCAATGAATATAAGGCATTCTCTGATTGGACGAGGTGGAGTGGAGAGGCGGATGACGTGACATTTTCAACCTCCTCCAATGAGTGAACGCCTTGTATTAATTTAAAAAATGTGCTGAGTGTGCATAGAGGAAGTTGCTGGAGCTGTAGCTGTAGCTGGAAGACACCAGTACTGACTGTATGTAGTGCTGACTAATACTGTGATTTTCAGCATCCCCAGTGGCCCTCCCAATATCCAATATGGATACTTACATTGAGCCAAGCTGGACCAGTGTAAGTATCCATAAAAGATAATTACAGGAATTTCACTGTAAGCTAGGCAGGCAACTGGGGCAACATAGACAGGTAGCCTGGGAGACAGGATGTTTAAATCCAACCCTGCCTACCAAGTAGACATGTAAAGGCTCAAAAAATGTGTTGATCCGAGCAGCAGCCTGGCAGAGCAGGAAAGAAGGGGAAGATAATTCGCCCCTCCTGCACCTTACCAGGCCACTTGCCCCAATCCTGGCAGAGTGGTTATGGGGGTCTGAGGGCAGGGGGGCTTATCTGAATGAAAGGGGGCACCCAGATGCTTCCCCCTGCTTGTGAATGAGTAAGGGGTGGTTGTTACCCCTACTCATTCACCAAATAAACAGGAAGATAGTAAATAAAACACACCACACCAGTTTGAAAAGTCCTTTATTAATAAATTAAAAAAATATCCCACAATGTAAATTCATCGTCGTCTGCTGACTCAATGAAAGAAAAAGTCTCCACCGCTACGTCTGCACCAGACTAAAGCTGGCCATACACCTATAGATGGTCAGATGGAAAAAGTGCAACAGATTCCTCCATCTATGCTAAACTGTGTGGATGGAGGAATCTCCCACTGGGCCAGGCTTCAGTATCTTGCTAGTTGGCCCCGCAGGCTCTCAAAACACCTGATCAATGCCTGCATCCAATCAGATTGTTCAGGTATTTTGACAGCCAGCAGGGCTGACTAGCAAGATACTGAAGCTTGGCCCAGCGGGAGATTCCTCCATCCACTCAGTTTAGCGTTGATGGAGGAATCTGTTGCACTTTTCCCATCTGACCATAGAAAATCTGCAGAAAATCTATAGGTGTATGGCCATCCTAACACTGGCTGCAAGTGACAGCTCTGCTCCGGAATGTAAACAGAGGGGCAGAGCAGGTCTAGTGACATCACATTTAGAAACACAACGCAAGCACACAAGTTCATTCTGAATGACAATCAAACAAAATTCGGATGCATCCGAATTTTGTTGTGAAAAAATGTGGAAACGTTTGAATTTGCTAGTTTTCCATTTGGACATTTGGATGCATCCAAATGTACGAAATTAAAGAAATTTGTCTGAATTTCAATTCATAATGAAACAAAACGAAACTTTCATGTCTACTACTAAGCAAGCCCTAACACTAAGCCAAGCCTTGTTCTAAATACTCATACTCATGCTGTATCCTCATAGCCTGGCACCTGAAGATATCAGCGCCAAGCTCTGAGCACCAATAACTCCTGACCCATGGTTGAGGCATGCTGGACACTGTGGCTGAAGAACCTACCTAGCAGAGCCAAGAGAGCAATGATCTAATCCTATGTGTACAATCTTGTGGCAGTGTAGCCGGAGTGTCAGACGCAGAGCAGCAGGTGCTCCTGCAAGTTTTAATAGTTGACGATGGAAGGTAAGTAAAAGTGCAATACGATAGAGACTTTAAAATGTCGTCAAACTAAAAATAGCCAAGATTTGACAACAGGCAGGAAACTCTAGAGGCAAGGGCCATAAAATAAGTAAAGAAATCGAGACTGTGTCCAATTTAGATGGCAGCAAGTAATAATTCCAACGTAGAAGGATATATAGAGGATTTTCCCTGGAGAGGGGAGTTAACGGGATATTCTACAAAAAGAGACCAAAGTGCGCTTACACGTAACAGCCAATCAGAAAACATCTTAAATCTGTTCTATCATAAAATTTGGAATATGTTAAACCCTACAATAGTCCTAAAAGTGCCCCATGCACACTATAAAAAACAATTTTTTTCATTTTTTTTTTGTGGGACTTTTAAGGCACAATAATTATCAACATTTGTATTAAAATCAGTTAATTTTATTTAAAAAAGTACCATTTCCAAAAATGTATCCAATCAATCCCTTATTCCACCACTGCCTTGACCCTCACATAATTAGTAATATCACAATATCCCATCTCAATATTAACTGGGGAGGTTAGGAGCCCAATACATTTCATGAATTAATTCACTTCTTCAGGGATAAGTTGGACATCTC
Organism: Nanorana parkeri; assembly: GCF_000935625.1. Taxonomy (NCBI): domain Eukaryota; kingdom Metazoa; phylum Chordata; class Amphibia; order Anura; family Dicroglossidae; genus Nanorana; species Nanorana parkeri. The sequence goes on along the minus strand of NW_017306830.1, from coordinate 90,367 downwards.
TGGTACACAATGTAAACCATGACCAATCATATACGATTTCCCTTGAAGATGAAGGAACCTAATCACGGCTCGGTTTCAACTTTGTCCGGCATGACACCTACTCCATTTCTCTTGGCTCTAACCAGGGGCGGACTGACAACACATGGGGCCCCCGGTTGCCTTGTATGCGATCCGGGCCGCTAATCAGGCATTGTAGAGGGCAGCCCGCTGGGGACCTGTCACCTGCCGTGAGGAGCGAGCAGCCGGCGATTACAGAGCCGCATCTGACGCGGGCGGGCTGACCGGGTGCAGATGGCAGAGAGGCAACTGCAAGGGGACGGTCGGTGACGGGCCCCCTAATGGCCGCGGGCCCTTGATCCGTGCCCGACTGCCCGAATGGTCATTCCGCCCCTGGCTCTAACTATAATTGACCACGACCTACAAAAACTAAAATTGGCATGCATATTACTAAGATATCCCCCTATAAACCTGCAAAATGTCAGATCCCTAGCACATCTAGATCATGGTGAGGGTAAGAACTTATTGGCCTCCCCTCGTATATTGGAATACATCCATATATTGAATAGTAAATTTGTATATAGTTGACATACATAAATACTCTTGCCAATTTTGTAAGCAATTAAAACCATCAGCAGCCTATGCGTGTCATCACTTGACCCCTTACAGAGCTCTCTGGAGGGCCCCCAGAAGATATTTCATAGGAGGAAAAGCCCATTTGATAGTCATAAAGAGGGGAAATCAGCGAGAGAAGTATATTAAACCCATTTTCACTTGTCTTTTCACAAAGTTATAATTATGCTCAAATTGTGCAATTTACATTTTGGTATGAAAGGGAAACAGGAAACTAAGAGACACTTCTTTAGTAGTTAGAGAACTATAATAATAAAAGTGATCATATATTATCATATATACACGACTGATCCTATATTGGTGATCTCTAGGACTAGTCTTATTCACTCCCCTCTATAAAAAAGTAAAACAGTAAATCACAAAAAATGACCTCATGAGATATCATAGAGATCCGCCAACTCTGCACACAGCGAACTATCCACCCCAGATTGCCCGTCTGAATGAGGCCCTAACAATTCTGACATTTGCTTTGAAGTACTTCCATGCGGTTAAAATCATAATTGTGTGATCTTGGGGTACATGTGGCTTTTGCTTGCTTGGTGATTTAAGGGTCTCACCATTTAACTTGGACAGGATGTGCTCTTGCTTCATCTGTCAGTTATTTATATACTGTATGTAAACCCATCCACAAAAATCCCATGTAATTTTCATGTACGATCGCGGGATTTCGCCCGATTCTCGTACGAGAATCGAGCAGTGTATGGGCACCTTTAAAAGTAATTTCAAAAGTTTTTTAAATATTTTATCTGGTGTTCCAGACAAGGATGTCCTTGTTCAGGCACTCTCTATTATAGGGTGACAACGCTTTGTCTCTGTCTTCCAATTGTGCTCCTGCATTGGCACACTGTCAAGGAGACTACAATTGGCCATTTCAGCACACATTATGCATGTATGGTCCACTGTTGTACCCATTAGGTGATCCGGCCTGAGAAATGTCCTACAACCATCATTGGAGTGCATGTAAAGTGGCTGCAGGAGATTACCAGTGTTAAAATGCAATGAAGGATTAAAATAAGGCGAAAACAAGTATTTTATAACAAAACAAAATTTTTCTATAAAACAGTTTATGATACACAAAGCTTCAGCAAACTAAATGACATCCAGTTATGATTAAGATCTGCTTCAACACCTTATAGACTTCGAGGACATTGATTGTGTGTACAAAGTTTCCAGTTGTTCCTCCTTTGGATGGATAATCCATATTTTGGAAGCAACTCTATCTGTCCCCATGTCCTTTATATCTGTCCCTGTTTCAGGTTTAATTTAGAGGCTTCAATTTCACTCAGAAGCTATTGAGATGCCTGCTAAAAATACCTGCAAGCTAATACAGAAAATGAATATTAAGTGGAGTCTGTTTAAACAGCCCCGATGCTGGCGACGTACACTGTACGTCGTCAGTCACGAAGGGGTTAATGGGTCTGTTGGCTTAAAAGGGAATTTTAGTTATAGGTAGAGTCTGGTGGGCTTGGCTTCTTATGTGTTGTGAATACCCCAACAGTCAGATCTCTCTGCTCATGTCCACCTGATTTTTGATGTTCTTGTCCACCTTTGTGAGTTCCAGCTCCTCCTATTACATTCTCAACAATACAATGCAGGAAGTGTGGGAATCACTCATAATGGCTACAGCAAGTGTACAGATCCAAGAACTCAGCCCAGGAGACAGGGCTATAGCGAGGCGACTAAGGCTCTCCCCTCGGGCGTGGCGCAGGTGCAGGGGCGGGTGCAGTCAGGGCTTAGCCAGCAGGGAGAAGTGGGGCTTCTCCTCTGGATCCCCGCTGCTCTCCCTTATCTGTATGCAGCGGGGATCCGTGGAGGTGAAGGAAGCGCTGCAGCCGGCAGGAGAGAACCGCTGTCACAGCAGCATGGCCGAGGATTGAGGAGAGAGAGCCACTCAGCCAGGATCTGACAGCTGGCGGCTCTCTCTCTCTCCTCACCGCTTGGCTATGCTGCTGTGACAGTGGATCCCTCCTCCGCCAGTGATATGTACTGATCCTCTTTGTGTAGAGTAAACACTGGAGCAATCAGCTGATCACTCCAGTGTTTGTAAGTAACTGGGGATACATAGTACTATGTGTCCCCAGTTATGAATGAATAGGAAGTGCTTAACATCACTTCCTGTTCATTCATGAGTTTCTGAATGGGTAGTAGCACTCTGTACAGAGGCTTCTCCCCATTCACAAACTGCTTGATAGAAAATATTTTCTGAATGAATGGGAAGCCTCTGTAATTTCCATTCATTTAGAACAGGGGCTGCAGAAAAAGGGATTGAGGACTTTGTGTCAGTAAAACAGTAAACAGTAAAAAAAAACAAAAACAAAAACAGTAAAACAGTAAAAAAAATTAAAGAAAAAATAATAAAAAAGAAAGAAAAAATAATAAAAAAGAAAGAAAAAATAATAAAAAATAAAGAAACACGTCCTGGAGGCGGGGCGCATGACATCACATGATGCTGCGCATGCACGGCGCTGGGTGACATCACATGCGTGACTGGGGGCACTTTTTTTCCTTGCCTCGGGCGCAAAAGGAGCTAGCTACGGCTCTGCCAGGAGATATCACAAATAGTTCCCAAAAAACTGTCAGGAGGTCTTATTCTCGAGCACCTTCTCAGTTTTGGCTCCACAGACCGAGTGGACTAGTTGTCCTGTTTCATGGACAACAGTAGTAGTAGATCATTTATATTTTTTGTTCCTCTACAAGCTAATGCAAGCCTCAGAACATGACTTAGAAGGAGGAAGTTTAGAGAATGTTTCATGTAATCATCGGTTGAGCCATTTGCATCTAATCTATTCTCGTGGCACACAGTAGATAAGCTTTTATTTCAACGTTATCAGTAATCAGTATTGGTAACCTGTAATATATTTTATTTTATTTTTTGCCTCTTGCTGGGTAGAAAGCAATTCTATTGCAGCTGCCATTATAAATAAGGGAATAATTATATTGCTAGTTAACAGTTGCTAGTTAGGGTTGACTGTAACCTTCAGATCATATGGGGGCTCAAAAGCAAACAAAGATTGTTATGGCAAAGCATACCACGTTTGCAAACAGGAAACCTTTTGAGTGCTGTTGATTGAAGCACTGGGCAGAGGGTTCATTTTGGGATTTTAAATACTAAGGGGGCTATTCACAAAGCTGCCGAAGGCAGCCGAGTGAATAAGCGAGCCGTAGTGAAGTGAGCCGAACAACATTTGGCAATTCACTGCGGCTCAGTACAGCTGATTTCAGCCGTACATTGGCTAAAATCAGACGTACAACAGCTGCCTTCAGCTGCACTTTGGTCAGCTGAACATACTCTGCCTGATCGGCTGAGCCGAAGTGCAGAGGGACTTCGACTCAGCCGATCTAACATCTGGATCGACTGAGCCGAAGCTCCGGCATTTCAATCGCTGCCGTTCGCCCCTATAGCTGAGCGGCATTCGGCTCGGCTATTCTGCTTGGTACCAACCAGAATAGAAAATCAATGAGAATAGTAAAAAAATAAAAAATAACATTGAAAAAATGATTTTAAAATGTCAATAAATTTAAAATTTTAAAAAGAAAAAACACTAACGATTGGGCAGAGCTAGCAGGGACAGTTAGCTCCACCCAACTGTTTCCTATTGCCCGGCACCTGCTAGAGTTATCTAGCAGGTCCCTGCAAATGAATAACAACTGTGACGTCACGGCTGACTCCACCCAGTTATTGTTTAATGACAGTTCAGCGCCCCAAAGTAATTTGGTGACGCTGATCTGTCATTACAACTAGGTGGAGCAAGCCGTGAGATCAAGGCTGGCTCCGCCCCGCTGCCATTTGCGGGGAGAAAAGCCGGCCTTCGGTAGGCCGTTTACCCCCCCTTCGGGTGTCACTTCAGCTCAGTCGAGCTGAAGCATATGCCTTCGTCTCAGCTGACCCGCTCGGCCACCTTCGGCAGCTCATATGCCTTCAGCAGCCCGTACAGCAGCCCTTCGGTTCGACTGAACCAAACGGCTCCGGCGTCCTAAGAGAGCCAAAGGATCAGCCGAAGCTACGGCTGGATCCTTCGGCTCCTTTGTGAATAGCCCCCTAAGTGCCTGAAGTATTACATTATCAGTTGAATGTTGTATAGAGTATGGTCTGAGTGGGATCATGCAAAATCTGTGACCTAAGGGGGGTACCCCTTATAAATGTGGTGGTTTGAAGTTTACTAATACAATTTAAATTATTTTTTTATGCACTCAATAAATGGAATGATTTTGAGGAAAACATGTTGTCTAAATTGGCACCTAATTACCCAGGTATATACAGTATATCTAAAATTTGTAATAATTCAAGAAGAGGCGTGGTGCCTTGATCACCCATCAACTCAACGTTGATTTCCAATACTGAAAAGAATATAAGATGTTTTCTAAATGAAGGGGCTGCAAAGCAAGCAACATCGCTGCACTGTCAGTTTCACTGCCAGAACTTGAGCGGTAACATCGCCGGCAGAGGTTACATGTAACTTAAAAAGCAGCTATCACCAGTGGGGCGCACCTTACTGGCACCTAGCTAATGCATCGTTTTTTGCCCACACTTCATCTTTAACAAATTTTGCTCATTAGTGAGCATGCACTTCATCATATTATAACATGAAGCTTAAGTGTATTCAAGTGTATGGAACTAAGAAATGTGAAGAGAAATCCAACACCATTGAGTTGTCACAGGAACAGGAGTTGGGGGAAAACCTCTAATGGGGAAACCTGTTCTGTGACAAATGTCTAAAGACGGCCATACACTGCTTGGATTTCGTCTGTTTCAGCAGGACTGGCCCTGTCGGCATCTGATTGGATACAGTCACTGTTCTGGTATTCATCAGCCACCGGTCCCACTGGGTTCTGAATAAATTAGCTGGCAGGTGAGATTCTGCCATTCACGATGTTTAGCTAAAGGTGTATGGCCAGCTTAAGAGGGGGAGAGGACAGTGCTGACCGCCAGGGAAGCAGGGATAAGGTAAGTAATTCTGTTTTACTTCAACCCCTAGACAAAGATGAGCACTGAACCCTTGCAGTGCAGCCCCACTGAAAGGGTACTTTTTTGTTTGCCCATAGATGATCTTTAAAAGACCCAAATGTGCATTCCCTACTCTACCCAAAGAAAAAAAAATACAAGTTTTGGCTTAACATACACTTTAACTTTTTGGATTATTTGAACTGGTAGATTCATGTAAATTTTCTTTTTCATTGTCTAGATACCCAATGAATGGCTTTAAAGGGCTTGGATGGCAACTGCTGCATTTGTGTAATGTGTAGCTAAAGTGACCCCGACTCCAACCACGCCACTAGCCAAATATCACCATTCCCTAGGTACCCCTGGAGTATGCGGAGCATATGAACGCATATCGGAAGTGAGCCTTGGATAGCCTCCACGGTAAGGAGTTTACAGCTGCCAGACTTAGCCTGCGGTTAATGAGTTATGCATCGGGAATTAATCTGGCATACGAAGAGAATCGAGAAGCACCTGACAAAGGCACGTCTGGTACGAACTGCCATCTTTCAGTGGCTGCACACAGCTCCCTAAGGATTGAGTTATGGCCTCTATATTTAGGCTTCTGCTCTCAGCTCCAACTGCGGCCTGGAATATTTTGAGCCTGCCAAGAACAGAACACACATCCCCTCACCCTTCCAGCTCCCCTGCATGTGATCGCAGAAGAATGGTGACTACATCTGACCTGCAATCCAGGATTTTGTCAAATAAACTGACCATAGCTGTCATTACACATTACCCAGCTTACCCTTTATAGTGCACAAGCCAGTGCTATGTGACTACAGCTGAGGGCAGGAGACGCAAGGGTTTCATAGGGTGTATTATTGTCCTCATTATAACTGGATTCACCTAACCCTGATGGAACAAAATAAACACATTAGAGGTCACACAGGAATCTACTCGCTGTTAAAAGATGCTACAGCCTAGGTGGACCCATTCCATGAAGCTTTCTCCGGACTGTTGTTGTGCCATATTTAGTAGCAAGGAAATGTCACGGATGGACTTATTGCACAGGTGGCAACCTATCACGGTACCACGCTTGAATTCACTGAGCTCCTGAAAGCGACCCATTCTTTCACAAATGTTTGTAGAAGCGTCTGCATGCCTAGGTGCTTGATTTTATACACCTGTGGCCATGGAGGTGATTGGAACACCTGAATCCGATGATTTGGAGGGGTGTTCCCCCCTCCAAATCATCGACAATATAGCAATATAGTGTATATACTCTGTATACAGTTCAATGAACTCCAAGGGGACCTTTAAAGTGCTATACTAAGGCCCTTTTCACACGGGCACCCTCTGTCTCATCTCAGCAGATATTCCTAGACCGATTCTTTTGCTAAGTTAGGTCTGAATGGAAAAGGGTGTCACTTTTTTTTATTATTTTATTTATTATTATATGTATATTTTATTATTCATGCTATTATACAGTGGTATCATATTTTAACAGGGATTCCCTAAGCTTAAAAATTATTGCAAGGCTTCCTTCATGGTATAAAGGTCAAGAAAGGCTGGACTAAACTGTTGTGATGCCCGAAACTTCTGTTTCCAGAGAAAAGTGAGGCTACAAGTATATTTATTTTAAGACTGCAAGCTGCAGTATAAGGAGGAACATCATTTTTATCACAATGGTGCACTTATTCTTTAGAGGAAATAAAAAGAACAGATCCCATGCATCTGGTGCTTCTTTTTTTTAGTGAGTTTCAGCATTACCTGCAATGAATGTTGCATGCCACATTGTAGCAGCTGAGAACAACATGGATTCAGAGTTGGAGCAAGCAACATACTAGGTAATGTTTGGAACACATACCTTTTCGGAGACTGGTTTCATTTCTTTATTTAGGGTGAATTATTTACTTACTGATATTTATTACAGCATTACTGTGCAGTTGCGTACAAAGCTAGCTCCAAAAACAATGATTTGATGAGTTTAGTGTGGAGGAACTCAAGGGACCTGCTCACAGACCTGACCTCAACCCTTAATGAATACAAATGCTCCATTGGCTAAATGGACACGAATTCCTACAGACACACTCCAAAACGCTGTAGAACGTTTTCTCAGAGGAGTGGATGCTTTTATAACTGCAAAGAAGGAGGGGGGGGGGGATCTCCAAACTAATGTCCATGTCCAGGAGACTATAGGTGTGGTCAGATGTCCACAAACCTGTAGCTATGTTGTATAGTGCATAATAGAGTATGATGCTCCTCCTTGAATCTTGACATTTTAGGCCCCTGGTTACCCTCAAATCTGTGTCTAGTTTTGCCCCAATTGACCCCTATGAGTTCTTGCAAGGAGTATTTTTAAAATGCACCATGTCGTCTAATTGGCTTTACCATTTTTTACAGATGGTCAAAAAAAAGCTTGAGTTCAGTTAAAGTACCGCAGCGCTGAATACTGAAAAATGGCCTGGATGGGAAGGGGGTTTAACACCGCGGATGTCAACTGGTTAAGCTGTTGCCCACAGCAGCCAATTTAAATTAGCAGAATTTACAAGTACTGGTTACCCTCAGACAGTGGCATCACAAGGGGGGTGGGGGGAAGCGGGCCACACCCGGGTGACGCCATTGCAGGGGTGACACCAAAATGACTGACAGTCATTTTGGTGTCACCCCCCTCTAAAAAGTCGGGCACTCGGTCATGGCGGGATGAAAGTCCCCTTGTCTCTCTGCCGGCGTCCATCACCAAGATGGCCACTGGCAGGTGTCAATCAGATGGCCGCGCACGCGCGAGGTGAAGTCACGTGCACACGCAATGGCGACACGGCGGGGTGTCACCCGGCCTCGGGGCGCCCCCTGCCCTCAGATATGGGCTTAGTTTTTGCTCTCATGCCCTTTTATCTCATTCTTTTTAAAGGGTTTCCAGAGAATATCATAGTATTTTTAGTTTTATTGCTCTGTAGTGAAAAGGTTATCAAACATGGAGTCGGGTTTTAAATTTGAACTACAAGCACAATATTTTGAGCCCACAGGAAATGTTTTACATTTTTTGTAGAATATACTATTACAGGAGTAGAATATACCATTATAGCAAAAACTTTCAATGGTATATTAAACAGACCAAAAGGAAGCAAATAAGGGAAGTTCATTGTTAGGGTTTAATTACACTTTAAATACCACCATCGTTTTAGAGCCATGTAAGGAGGCACATACAGTAAGTGCTAATGGTTCCTAAAGTTAAGTGACAACAGACTATTTCATAAGAGATAATGCAGCATACTGAACACCGTAGTACAGTAGCTTGGTTGAAGTTATACATGCAATGTGCTAAAAACATTTATAGTTTGTTTCTTATTTACACATTGTTGCCACAGCTAGGAAAACCAGAAAATAGAGGTTATAAATATACATACAGTATAGAAATACATATCTATATAAATCTATCTATCTATCTATCTATCTATCTATCTATCTATCTATCTATCTATCTATCTATCTATCTATCTATCTATCTATCCATCCATCCATTCATCCATCCATCTATCTATATCTATATATGGTACCTCGGTTCACGAACGCTTCTGTTCGCGAACAATTCGGTTCGCCAACTGGAAGTTCGGCAAAATTTTGCTTCTGTTCGCAAACTCCGCATCGGGTGATGAACACAACCGCAGCCATCTTCCCTGCTCTGACACATGGTCGTGGCTTCATCTAGTCGAGATCGCGGTCTGATTACACTTTGATTCGGTTCGCGACCAATTTGGTTCGCGACCAGAATCGTGGAACGAATTAAGTTCGTGAACCGAGGTACCATTGTATATATATATATATTTTTTTTTTTTTTATTCGTTGCACTGACCACCAATGTATGGGGCATTTTTCCTGATGACCCCCAATGTAAGGGGCATTTCTTCCTAAAGACCCCCAATGTAAGGGGCATTTCTTCCTGATGACCACCAATGTAAGGGGCATTTTTTTTAATATCATGGGGCCCTTTTCTAACTGGCCAACAGTGTGCCCTTCCCCCTGTCAACACCAGTGTAAGAGGGCCCTTCTCCCAATCAACACCGATGTAAGAGGGCATTTTTCCGCTGACCACCAATTTGAGAAAAGTAGTGCACACACACACTGTATAATGGTGGAGAGTGATTCCGCCTCCCAGACATGCAAGAGTGATTCCACCACTCTGGCCGGCTTCCCACCCTGCTCCTGGCAACCAATGACATCACTGGTTGTCAGGAGCTGGGCGGGATCCCAGCCAGAGCATCCCAGGTTGCTAAAAGCTGGGAAGGGAGATGTGTAAGGGGCATGCACATGGGGCTGGCCTCTAGCAAACTTGGACGCTCTGGCCGGAAAGGAGGCGGAAGGCACACTGCAAACATTGCCATGCCACTCTGCCTGCTCCCCCCCCCCCCCCCCCCACATGACCCTAAAATTGAAGATCTCCAAATGAACTTTTGTAAGAAAGATCTTTCTTTACCACCTGACAATACCATCAGAAACTTGACAAATTTCGATCGAAATTTCGTCTGATTTTATCACTTGATTTTGGAACGAATATGGTTTCCCGAACCAGAAACCACATTTACTGTTGGAATTTTGTTTGTGAAAAAGCTTCCATCCTGCTCCTTTCAGTTTTCCATCACTACAGTTGAAATCAATCGTCGATTTGATCCCATTAACTAATAGAAAGTCGAATGTAAGATCTTTTGTACGATACTTCTTTAGAAAATCTAAGCATTGTATGGCCAGCTTTAGAGATGCTGTCTGAGGCAACAGCCTCAGGCTGTCTCATTATGTATGCATATTCTGACAGCGTGAGAGACGGGAGTCTGCGCTTGTTGGTCGTTCCAGGGATCAGGGATCAACACTCCGGATATTTTTGCATATATATAAGGCTAGCAATCAGTAGATAATGATATATGCAAAAAGTTTTTTTTTTTTTAAACAAAACGTTTTAACAGCGGTTTGAACTCACCCCATCTTCGCCGCGCGCTCCTGTCTGAAAACCCGAAAACTGCTCGGGCGGCCACAACGCATCTGAAAATTGCACTTTTGGCATAATGAAGCAAGTGCAATTTTTCTGCTGATACAGCGGTGCATCCATGCTTTCTTTTTTCCCCGCTGGACGCTGCTCCGTCTCCCAGCGGGGAGGAGAGAAAGTGACAGCCGGCCAAGCGCTGCGGAAGGAGAGCGCTGTGTTTGTGGGGTTTTTTTGGGGGAGGGGGGCCCAAAAAAAAAAATCTTGCACCAGGGCCCTTTGTTCCTTAGCTCCGCCACTGATTACAGGTGTTTATATAGCGCAGACAATTTACGCTGCAGTGCACTTTACGTAGTTGCACATTCACATCAGTCCCTACCCTCAAGGAGCTTACAATGCAAGGTCCCTATCTCACATGCATACATAGAGGGCCAATTTAGACGGGAGCCAATTATATTACAAGCATGTCTTTTGAGTGTGGGGGGAAACTGGAGTATCTGGAGGAAATCCACACAAGCACAGGGAGAACATACAAACTCCTTGCAGATAGTGACCTGGTAGGGACCCCCAGTGCTTCAGGGCAGAAGTGCTAAGCACTAGCCACTGTGCTGCCCATAGGGATGGACTTGTGTATGGTTATTATGATTTGTTTTAATATTAATATTAAAAATAATGTTGTATAGTGTAGCCCAAATCTTTATTTTTTTTATTTCTTATACCCCAACTTCTGGTTCACATTAGTTTACCATGAGATGCAGATTTAGCATTAATGAGCAGGGGTTCCCTGAGACCTGAACATTCTTTATGTTACAAAGGTTGAGAAAGGCTGATGTGAAGAATCATCATCTCCGTAACAAAAAGAAAAAAAATGTAGATACCTCAAACTGACCATAAAGTTGAAAGTTAAACCCTGAATATGGTAGTAGAAACGGTTGAAATAGTATCATTCCAGTCTGTGTCCAGTTCTAGTTCGTTTGTTCACACAAAGGTACTTTCCATGTGATATTATTGTGTTTTGTATTCCACATCCTCTTTTTCTCCAACACCAGCCTCTGTATGACACGGCTCTATATTAAACTTTTACAAAAAAAAAAGATTTAAAGTAGACCTGTTGCAAACCTGGACAAGTCAGACTGTGCAAAAGCAGAAGTTACATTCAATAAAGAAAACAGCCAAAGAGATAAGTGGATCTAGAAATACAGCAGCTGAAATTTTTTATGCAAGTCTCGACTTTCCTTGTAAAATCAAAGTTGGTAACATCCCTCTGCTGCTGCCAATTCCAGCCCTAAAGGAGAACCCTTTATCAAATCAGATTCATTTGGGTATGGTTTCTTGAGTCCAATCAAAACCTCATGCAATCCTAAGCCCTGATGAAGGGGGAATGTTGTTCCCCCCCCCCGAAACGCATTGACTTTTTCTGCTTTGACTCTTTCACCTATTGATTTGATGCCCCTTATTTCTGGACATTCAGCCACTCCTAGTTGCCCTACACTGGAGGCTTGTCTTGTTTAGGAGCTACCTTGCCAGTGCCCGGTGAGCTTACTTGAAAACTCTCCTGCATCTGGATGATTTGAGTGAGCACAGTAATTCTAATATCTCTTAAATATGTTCCTTTGATACCATTACCTCACACCTCCCACTCCACCCAGTTTGTCAGGGAGAGACACATCATATGAGTAGGTCAATAGAGTGTTTAAGAAGGTGTGGGGCCGGGCCATCCCTACAATAAAGCAGCCTAAGGTGGTGGCCTCAGGGGGCATCTTTTTTGGGTCATATGGGGGGCGGTGTTGCAGCCCCCCACACACACACAGACTGCCCCCTTTCTAGCCAGAGTGTCCCAGGTTGCTAAGAGTCCTGGCTTGCATTCCTCGCAGCTCACTGTTTGCCAGGAGCTGAACAGAATGCTATGGCTGGTCTCCCACCGAGCTCCTGGCAAGTCAGTGAGTGTCAGGATACCATGCACGGGTATCCCTACACCGCATGCAGGTATCTATATGGGAGGACCAAATACGTGACCACACCAGACGGTGCTTATGAACTTATAGTTTATTAGACACTCCAAAATCATAAAAATACGAGCAACCCCACCAACACCCACAAGTAACATAAAATAGCCAAAATAGATGAAAACAGCAAAATCACACACAGACGATAACGGGGCTTGTGAACCTGGGGAGCCACGGATCAGGAGACCTCAGGGGAAGGAGTCGGGGTTCAAGGAGGCAACAGGGTACAGGCAACAGGTATGGAGACAATACTGAGGCACCAGCCTCACTGTGAGAAGGGGCTAAATACCCTCCCAGGCCAGCAGAGGTGGAGACCAATTGCCGACAGCTGGGAGACACCTGCAGGTGAGCACAGGAACTGCAGGACCTGGTTCCAGTGCCACCTGGCGGTGCTCTAGTCCCTGAAAGTGAGCTGGGTAGGATGCCGGAAAGAGGTAACGCCTCCCCTTTCCATCCAGAGTGCCCTAGGTTGCTTAGAGATCTTAGCAACCTGTGACACTCTGGCCAATGTCCTGCCCTGCTCACTGACTTCACTGGTTGCCAAGAGCTGAATGGGATGCTCTGGCCAACATCCCGCCGAGCTCCTGGCAACCAGTGATGTCAGTGAGCTGGGCGGGATGCTGGAGAGAGGTAACCACCAGCACCCCCCAGCAAACCAAACGCCCACAGAGCCACTTATCCCCCCAACCATGAACCACCATCTAACCCACCCCACCCTCCTCATTCAGAAAACTCTAGGGACCCCCCTGGTAGTGGGACAGGGTTAGCCTTGACTTGCATAGCAGAGATTGACATTTCCATATAAATTATAAATCTAGAACTACTTATGGTTAACATATGCAGCTTTCACTGAAGGTGACCTCATCCATGTCAACTCACCCTAAAATCAGGGGCATTACCCTTTTTTACCCATCTCATCCTGTCTTCTTGTATGATTTTAAGCGCCCCCTGATGAGTCAGACCTACAGTTCTGCAATCAGAGCTCTCACGGGCAGGGCCCTCCTTACCATCTTGTCTTGATTTGTATTGTAACTGTAATGTCTTCCTTATATTTTAAAGAGCTGCGCAAACTGTTGACGCTATATAAATCTTGTATAATAATAATATTAATGCTCCCTGGAGATTGGAAAACTCTAGCTCTGACTCAACAGGCAGTGTGTTGGACCTTTGCAGACAGACCGCTGCTTCCACCCAGAGAACAAGGGTCCCACTTTGTGCCATGCTTGCATGGGACCATCTTTTCCACTCAGGCTGTGGCTGCTTTCTGAAGAAAACTAACTGTAAGTCTCCATTTACACTTGTGCATCTGCATTTCCATGCTTTTTTTACGTTAAACACTTATGATTTAGCCAATGAAGGTAAAAAAAGGATAGGTTGCCAGGGGGGTTTTGTTGTCAGCACTAAAATGCAAGAATGCATGTTATGTGCATTTTTCATGTGTTCCTATTGAAGCCTATGGAGCTAAAACCGTGCTCTGCAGCAGCAAAAGAGCTACCTGCATCTTTATTTAAAGTCGCCCTGCAGCCCAATGCATGGGTGTGAACAGGCCCTATAGAAAATAATGAGATTCCTTTTGTCCTGTATTTCACACAACAACCGAAGCACTTGAAATCAATGTGCTACGACCCTCCAGCTGTTCTGGAGCTACAAGTTCCACAAGACATTGCAAGACTCTGAGAGCCACAGGTATGACTCCAAAGGCAGGGGGATAATATTATTTGTAGTTTCTCTGCAGCTGGAGGGCCGAAGTATGGCTACCCCTGCTCTAGTGACTCACAAAGGGAATCAGCATGACAGCCAGGTGGCTAGCATTTTTTAGGAGATCAGCAATGGCATTTTCTCTGAAATTCTGTATTTATACATGCATCTAACCAGCCCCCTATGTCATATTAGAAGACGCTAGGAGCTTATTGACATTTCTCTCCATTTCAGACCACAGTTCTTGCCAGTTGGAGCGGGCCTATTCCTCCCAGGAAGGTGGCCGGAAAATTGTCACAGTGGTTTCTGCAGATCGGAGGGTGACACTTGAAAACAGATCAGTGAATCACACAACAATGACCCGCACTCACCGTTGCCATGATAAAAAAATAATGACATGTGGGCGGTGGGGAAATTGCCTAATGTGCACAGAATTTCCAGATGTCTCAAGAAGGATTGTGAAAGAGCAGCTCAGCCAGTCTCTGTATAAACAACGTGACCTCAACCCCCATTGTGTGCACAATACTTTCCTGTGTGCTCCAGTGTTCAGAATGAAACATTGGCCTCCATATTTCAGCTTTTGCTTTGTTTTTTAATCTGATGAACATTTAGCTCTTGGAGTCCCTTTTTTTTACCTGATATCGTCTTTAACCGAAGATTAATTCATGGATCTCAGCAATTGCACCGCGGCCCCATGGGGCTGCTTGCCTTTCTCCCTTCCTTTCCATTATTTTTTTTCCACTTGGTTTAAAAACTTACCACTGGCCTTTTCAAACTACATTAAAGAAGGGAGGCGTTGACGGGCTACCGATCATATATCATCATCTGTGACAGCCGATTACATGATCAGGAGCCCATCTTCAGCTTACCTGATATTGTCTGTGACCGAAGATTAACCGAAGATTAATTCAAATCATAACCCTCACCAATAACACCACGCCCTATGGGGCTTTTCCCCTTCTGTTTCTGTTATTTATTTATTTCACTTGGTTTAAACCCTTACCGCCAGCCCTTTACAACTAAGCAGGGACAAGCTATTGATCATGTCTCCATCAGGCCCCATTTTTTCTTACATTTTCCACATCCAATGTTACCTAGACCTGTTCAGTTCTAGAGATAGTTCAGTAAAAAAGCATGGAGAGAAAAAATGGTGTGAGACCGGATAACCCATAGAATGTGATCATATGAAGCACTATAACCCATAGAATGTGATCATATGAAGCACTTTAACTCATAGAATGTGATCATATGAAGCACTATAACCCATATATTGTGATTATATGAAGCACTGTAACTCATAGAATGTGATCATATGAAGCACTATAACCCATAGAATGTGATCATATGAAGCACTATAAC
>NW_017306830.1:31791-74666 GCF_000935625.1 Nanorana parkeri | reverse complement strand
AATCGATTAATTTCGATTAATTATAACGCACATACAGATCCAACTACATTGGCCTATACACATACAGCACAGCAATGAAGTAATAAAATGAACTAGGATCACACTAATCCAGCACGTTATTATTCTCATGTGCCCCACTCAGTATGGCCGCCGCTTGAGTGGGCCAACTCAGAATAATAACTTACTGGATTAGTGTGATCCTAGTTAATTTTATTACTTCATTGCTGTGCTGTATGTGTATAGGCCAACAGTGGCGTAACAACCGGGGGGGCAGCAGGGGCGCGGGCCCCGGGCGAAATCAATCAAAAAGTTTAACGATTAATCGGGAAATTAATCTTTAATTTCTACAGCCCTATTTTAATTTTTTTTTATTTTCCGTCTCTTCAGTGAACACACAAATACTGGGACTGCACCCGCCATCGTTGTCCGTCTCTTCAGTGAACACACAAATACTGGGACTGCACCCGCCATCGTTGTCCGTCTCTTCAGTGAACACACAAATACTGGGACTGCACCCGCCATCGTTGTCCGTCTCTTCAGTGAACACACAAATACTGGGAGTGCACTCGCCATTGTTGTCCGTCTCTTCAGTGAGCACACAAATACTGGGACTGCACCCACCATCGTTGTCCGTCTCTTCAGTGAACACAGAAATCCTGTAGTTTTGAGTATAGACTATAAAAAATAATAATTTGTAAACCAGCAGAGGGGGATCACTGCGCGAGCGGCGGGGATGTGTATTGGGATTGCAGCGCGAGCGGCGGGGACGTGTATTTGGGGATTGCAGCACGAGCGCTGTGGAAGTGTATTTGGGGATTGCAGCGCGAGCGCCGGGGACGTGTATTTGGGGATTGCAGCGTGAGCGCCGGGGACGTGTATTTGGGGAATGCAGCGTGAGTGCTGGGTAAGTATGTGGGTGATCGCCGAGTGGGCGCCAGGGACAGGTACGCGGGGGTGGCTGCGCGAGGGCCGGGGTCGTGTACACGGGGGTGACGGCGCGAGGGGTAGCTGGGCAAAGGCTGGGGTCGTGTACACGGGCGTAGCTGGGCAAAGGCTGGGGACGTGTACATGGGGGTGGCTGTGCGAGGGGCACAGCCCTATTTTAAATGCTTGCTTGCAGTGTCTTTTCTTTCGGCTTCTGTAGCCAGGAAATTACAGCTCAGAAACTGGAAGTGATTAAATCATTGTCGCTTCCAGTTTTATTCAGCGGGGAGGAGATCAGTGAGCGGACATTCACTGGTCTCTCTTTCCTCTACCTGCCAACACCTACAATGCTGGTCCCAGGCCCACAGGAGAGGCAGCTGAACCAGGGAAGCAAGGCAGAGGTTTGTGGGCGGGGGACACATACAGTATATACCAGTCACTGGAAGCGATCAAGTAGCATTACAGCCACTTGATTCGCTTCCATTGTAAAGCCGACAGTCAACTTTACACAGGCAAGATAGCTGCCGGGAGTCTGCGTACATGAGCCCACTGCTGCTGACTTATGAAATAAGTTGTTGGCAACAAAAGGGGTAAATGCAGTACTCCTCAAATGAATGAATTCAACATAAAATCCAACTGGACAGCTTTGCCTCCAAATCAAAAGCATCTCAATTGGACCTGCTGAGCCCCCAAAAAAACAACACAAAGCAGGTCAAATGCAGCTTCAAGACACCATAAAAGTGTCATCCACACCATAAAAGTGAATCGGAATCTGCAAACTTGCAGCTGACGTGTGCTTTGAATGTTCATTAAACAGACAAAAACACTAAATAAACTCTAACAGTGCTAGAATAACATTACAGAGAGCCTTAAAGTAGAACTATGAGGTGAGTGATTTTCACTAAAATCTCATAGTTCGAGCCGACGTGTGACAATGAAACTGTCACACGTCAGCTCAATAGATCGGGAAGTGAGCAAACACATACCGTCGCTCGCTTACTGCTCGATCATGTCCCTGCAGAGTTCCGTGACTGTCAATCACGGCTCCCTGCAGGGATTCCCCCCTCCCGGATCCTTTAGCGCTGACTGGCGGAACGGACAGGGTAGGGGGCGGGTACAGCTGGCTCTGCCTCTAGATAGGCAGAGCCAGCTGTCAATCACACAGCTGGGTGGATCTGGGTGGATCCCCACAGTAATGTCGGGATCCATCCCGGCTGCGGCGCTCTCAGTATACCGCGAGCCGTAGCTTGCGATATACTAAACTTTGGGTCACGGGAGGACACTAGTCTATGTCGTCCCGTGACCCTTAGGAGAACTATGGGGAAAAGCACTGACCCCATAGTTCTCCTTTAAAAGAGAACTATGAGCACATCTATTTTGGCCGTAGTTGTCCCTAGGGTCACAGGAGGACATTTACTAATGTCCTCCTGTGACCCAAAACTCAGTATATAGCGGGCTATTGCCCACAAGTTTTCATTGCTTTTTACATTTTTATGTTGGAGAACTCCCAATTGTTTGTCTTTTCATAGAGAATCTTCCTTTCCAATAGCCCCAGTCTTATAAAGCTAATAGATTTGGTTTGAACAGTTGTGCTTTTTCTGTGTTAATTTCCTCTGGTGTTTTCAAAGTGGTGAAACAGTTATTTTTATGCAAAGACGTGTTGCAACAATTTGCTGAAAGCCAATAGAGCTGAGCTCAGTACATTTTACTTTTTAGAATCCAGACATAACGCACGTCCATGTATGCATACTTAAAAGTGATACTAAACAGGAGTTACATTTTCAAAATACATTTAAGTACCTTAACTGTTACCAAAAATGTATCTTCTTTGTGTATCACTGGGCTATAGATCCTCAAATCATCTCTGAATTGGTGCTGACACTGTCCTTCCTTCTGGAGGGTGGCTACTTTTCTTCCCCATGGTCCCTGTGTGTGTGTTGTAAAGTAGTCACCACTCTAAGCTCATTCCCAGGATGGACTACAATGTCATGTTTAGTTTACTAATTTGTATTGAGATTGTAGTCCATCACGGGAGTGAACTTGGAGTGGTGACTACTTTACAACACACAGAAGGACCATGGGGAACAAAAGTAGCCCCCCTCCAGAAGGAAGGACAGTGTCGGCACCAATTCAGAGATGATTTTAGGAGCTACAGCCCAGTGATACACAAATAAGATACATTGTTGTTAATATTTAAAGGACTTGAATGCATTTTTAAGATCTAATTCCTGAGTTTAGTGTAACTTTACACTCTGATAACTACGTGCCCCTTCATCCTTTTGCATGCAGGTTGTTTCACCCATTATCTTGCATGTTAACGTGTGCATGCTTCTTGCGGTGTGTTGCTATTTATTTTTAGTTGTACCCCAACATACATACATGGCCCAAAAACAAGCAGGAAAGCATGGGACGGTACATTTTTTGGCCAGTCGCTATGCATTGAGGACCCACTGCAAATAAATGGGTATGGACCAAAAAAATGCAGGTGCAAAAATGCATTTGTGAAATGAGGCTCATAACTGTAATGGGACCCTTAAAGCGTGTCTAAACCCCCCAAAAATGTCATATATTGCAGCTTACCAGTAATTAGATGTGATGGCTGAATTCATAGTTACATAGTATTTGAGGTTGAATAAAGACACAGGTCCATCAGGGTCATCCTTTGTGTGTATGTGTGACTGTGATTGTGTATGTGTGTATACAAGCCCCTGTGGTGCTCTTGTTTTTAAGAGTACTTGTATGTACCCCTGTATGTTACGGTCCCTGATATCTAAATGCTTCTTAAATGATTCAACACTCTCAGCTGATACCATCGCTTGTGGCAGAGAGTTCCAGACTCTAACCGCTCTAACTGAAAAGAAGCCCCTACGCCCCTTGTGGGTAAATCTTTTCTCCACTTTTCTTGTGTTTGTTATGGTGTTCAGTGTAAAGAGTTTATTGCTGATGTTGTCATCACCACTAAACATTTTGTACATCATAATCATGTCCCCTCTTAGTCTCCTCACTTCCAGCGTGAACAAGTTTAAATTTAGTAACCTGGTCTCATAGCTTTGGCCCTCCATCCACTTAATGAGTTTTGTTGGCCTTCTCTGGACTCTCTCCAGCTCCAGCTGAACACTCCAGAGGCCGAACCAGTGATCTATAAAGTGGCAAAATTATTGCTTTGTCTCTACCTTACATTCCCTTTTTAATACGAGACAGGACTCTGTTAGATTTGTTTGCCGAAGCCTGGCGATTGGAGATTAGTAATTTTTAGAAAGATTATATTGTTTTTGCTTTCAGTGTAGCTCACAGAAAGGGATAAGAACACTGCATTTCCGGGAGTTCAGATGTACAAGTATTTTACAGTATTTTTAGACAAGTAAGTATGTTCTTGCTTAAAATGTTCTTAGCCTAAAAAATTTAAATGCAGCCACCATATCTAAAGGCTTGTAAGCTGCAATATATTACATTTTTGTTCTTGGGTTTAGTTACATTTTTATTTGAACATTTTGTAATTAAATCCCTGTCTCTTTTTTCTGTTTGTAGAGCACAGGTTTATTCATATAAAACATGGCTGAGTGCTGTGTTTCTATCCACTGGCCATTACATCTTTACAGTGTCTTGAAGTAACATAGGAGCCGGCAGAAGGAAAGATCGACAGTGTTGGGTGGTGGACCAGCCATCCAACATACCAGATAGTGACGGGATTGGCTACTCCGGCCCTCCAGCTGTGCTTTAATTACAAATCCCAACATGCCTCTCCCTCTTGGAGTCATACCTGTAACTGTCAGTCTTGCAATGCCTCATGAGACTTGTAGTTCCACAACAGTTGGAAGGACGGAGTTGCCCACCCCTGAGAAAGTGTGTTGGATGGAGAGGATGCGCTCAGAATTGTAGATCTTGAAGTGTGTCTGGCTGGCATGACAGGTGAGTATAAAATTATTTAAAGGTTTTGATCCTCTTTGATACCTTTAGATCTTGTGATATTGTTGTTTTAAGAGCATTCTTTATTTGGAGTATATAATATTTTCATTCTGAAATTCCATGTGCAATTGGTTAAAAGATAATGGGCAGGGACATTTTAAGTGAATCCCAGTTGTTTATTGGGACATTCATTCTGTTCACCAGGCCACTCCACTCTTCCAGTTCCTATGGCCATGAGTATCTTATCCTCTGTGAACTCCCTGGGTCTACAATGCATAATCACAGGAGCCCAACATGTCCAACTCTTTCTGTCTGAAAATAGCAGCAGCATGCAGTACATACAATACATAGCCCTGTTCTAGTGATGCCTGCCCATTTCCATTCTAATTATATGCACCCCTGATCATTCACCTCCAGCCCCTACCCTGACGTCATCAGAAAGGATTGCGTGTAAAACCCTCCTACTATACAATGGAAGAAGGGTTTGCTCTGCACATAACTACTGAAAACCCAGCCCTCAGTTCTTGCTGTTAGCGTCCTGCCTCAAATGTCGCTTTATGCAAAAGATGTACCTCCTAAGACTCAGTCTGCATGGACAGTATAGTCGCTTGCTGGCTCGACAAGATCCACAGACAGTTCAACTCACCAAGAAGACTAAAAAGTAAAATCCGATGCGGTTTATTCCAACTTAACACATTCATGGATTTTTGTGACCTTTCTTGTATGGTAAAAAGCCATTCCCTAAAGCTTTTTTCTACTCTACTTGGATTAAACAGACACTAATTCTAGAGCATGGAGTAAAAGGCAATATCTAGCTAAGGGCTGGTCAAACTACAACAAAACAGAGGAAGTTACAGTGGAACATAGAAAAACTATAAATTAATAAAATAAACAGGATACTGTGGCAGCACAGTTAGTGATTATGGGAAAATCGACAGAATTTTAATATATATGTCACTTTCCACATTCCCTGCACCTTCCTCTTTAAAAGAAAAAAGTTGCTCCATTCTACAGAATGTAGTTTACAATGCTGCACCCTTCTATTGTTTCTTGCTGCTTGTGAATAAGCAGACAGCTCAAGAGCAGCACGTTGCCTTTATTTTGGACCCACCAATATAATGTGGCTTTGAAATCAGCAGAAAAGTCTGGCTAGCCTGGTGAGTGGCTTTTATAGGTTGAGAACTATCCTGGTGGTGCTGGTGGAGAAAAGAAGAGAGTTTGAAGTCCATGAAAAAAATGTTCCTTGATATGTCATTCATGTGAAATCACTTTATCACTTTAGTAGAAGTCCGGTCCAAAAAAGTTGGCTAGCCTAGTGAAGGGTTAAATCATATTTCAGACTGCTGTCTGTTTTCCCAATTCCACTCAAGAAACCTCAACCATAGTAAGGGGAGATCCCAACTTTTACATGTGACGTTTCAACAGCTCCAAGGATAATCTTTCATAATGATCACTGTCTCCAGGACAAAGAGCAGGGGTGTTTCTAGACTCCCAAAAGACTCAGCTAACCCTAGATGCCTTTTTGAGAATGAGAAGTTGTGGTGCACACACAGCAGAAGTACTATGGATGGCATTAAACAGGACATGGTAAATAGCCTATGCTTCTAAGCAGCAGTGTTGTATTCAAATCTCATACATGGCATTATAGCAAACAAGCCTAGGCCAAATTGAGAACAGGTGTCAATGATAGTAGCAAAAAGAGTGTAATATTGTCAAGAGAGATCATATTGCAAGTACCAGCAGCCATATTGCATTGACTGGAGGAGTAGAGATGTTGAGCCCACCACTCTGGAGCAACACCTATCTAGAATCAGGAACAAAACAAGGTTTTTATTGCTGGCAGATGCTTTAATCAGTAATATTTACCAAAAATCCAACATGTTTTCGGACATACAAAATCACCTTATCAGGTCTTTACATAATTTGCAAGCTTTAGGTAAGACCAATGGCCGCTGCTGGGTTTTGATCAAACCTCTAGGATAGGCTGTCAGCAGAACAACTAGATAATAAAATTTTATATTATGACAGGCATGTCTAGTGCAAATTGACTCCAGTTTTGTAAGATGGTAGCATTGAAGGTAGAATATTGCAAGGAAGGAAGAGCTGCCATATTGCACAGATCGGCAGTATTACAGAGAAAGGCCATATTGCCAGACAGATGCCGAAATAGAGGACGTTAGGCTGTATTTTTTGTGGAAGCAACAGAGTCACTTTAAAGGAAACCTATTATGAGAGGCCAACAATGGTTACCTCTTTTTACGATAATTGTCTGGTTGTTATGCTGATTCAGGGATTTTCTAATTTTTCGACTCACTTTCCCAGAAGAGTGGAAGAGATGAGTAGATCTGGATTTTTAACACTTGACACATGCGTGATCGGGGTCAGTGACTCCAAAAACATTGAAAGCAGACAACTAGATGGTTTTCAAAGGAGGATGGTGTTACAGTTACAGTTAGAGTGCGAATTACTGCACATTGACCAAGGTAACTTCCTGAGACATTGCTGCTGAGTCACATAATCTCATGGTCTGCAATATTGCCTTGAACATTTTTTCATCATAACATAGATGTACTCGAATGAAAGGAAATACTGTAATTTTGTATGGTCTTCTTTAAACCTGAACTCGAGGGACATGAAGACATAAAGTAATGCAGTTCTGTATTCATTATTACATCAGAAAATGTACATTTGTAATGCCAGCACCTAAAGTTGACCTAGTATCAGCCTCTTACAGTCCCTGTACAGCAGAACTCAGTCTAGGAGAAGAATGGGCAGAATAGGAAGACAATCGGTTGTGCTGCAGCGCTCATGTGCTAACTAGGAGCATGCTGATAGACGGAGAGAGGAAGGGGACAGAGAGATGAGCTCATCAATCTCCTGCTTCTTCTTTTACTGTCCAATCACAGGCTGGGGGAGGAACAAGACCTGTAAGTGTTACTTAACTGCAGCAGAGAAAAGTCAGGTCTCCTCTCCTGCCAGACAGAGTTGTGCCGTGGGATAGAGCTGTGTACATCTCAGCACTTAATGGACAAAAACACAATTCCTCTGGCAAGTAAAACAGCTCCCTTACATGTATCTCATCTTTGTGTTTAGCGGTTTGCCTCAAATTCAGCTTTAAGAAGAATGTTATTTGAACTGTGTGGTAGAACTGACTGGGAAATGTAATATGTAACATTCCTATGGATGGAGAATAATAAACAGAGATCAGTAAAGCAGTTCAATTGAATTTGTAATATATATTAATGATTAAAGATAAGCAACGCTAAACACTTTCTAATATGGATTGGAGACCAGGCAATACATAACTACAACGCCACCTCTCTGCAGCCCCCAAATACACACACATACACACCTTTGCCTTGACAATCTCTTCTTTGCATGACTGAACTGTCACCCTACCCCTGCCCAAACATCTAATTGACAGCAGGTTGTGGCCACTCAAAAGCCAGGTAGACGGTAGACCACTCTAGGAAGAGATGAGTACTCAGCAACAAAAGTAGGTGTGCAGGAGGAGGAATGACAGAGGGATTACAGGAGCAGCAGTTGCAGGTCCAAAGACCAGGGGCGCTCAGCAGGAGGCGTGGCACACATGCCTCTGGTATCAGGGCCTAATGACTGCCTATATACTGTATATCTCTGTCTATGGGGACACAAACCGCAATAAGCATATGACGTAGGCTTAAACCCATCCCCACTCAATCCATTAGCTTTAGTTGGAGTTCAACAACATATACATTAGAAACTGGTAGTTTTGGCACCTTTGAAAAGTCTAAAAATAAAATGGAACAAGGCAGAAGTCCAACTCAAAACCGTTGTAAGTAACTTGTTCTGGCAGGGAAGTGATTTCATAAAACCTAGATTGCGGAAGACCTCTTGTCTTTAGCATAGTGGAAAGTTTTCCTGGATAGCATCAAAGCCCAATTGAACTTCAAGTTTAAATCATCTAAATACATTTCATGTGCATTAAACCAAAGGTGTGCAAATCCCTACCGTTTGTTGTTTTTAGTTTTAGAAAGTAGCCACAGAGTAGAAAGCCTGTCCCCTGCCAAAGTGCTTCTGAAAAGGACCCTTGCTTTCAGTGAAAGCAGTAGATTCTCTACAGAGGTCCTATGCACCCTCCCTGTAGAGTCAGAACTAGAGCTTTCCAATCAGCAGGGAGCATGGGCTTTGCTGATTGGAGAACCATAGGTCTGACTCATCAGGGGGCATGTCAGACCTCTGCAAAGAGACCATTGCTTCCCCACAGAGAGCAAAGGTCCTTCTCTGCAGCATGCTCGCAGGGGACAGACTTTTCTACTCGGGCCACGGCTGCTTTCTCATGAACCATGATACTTTGCACACCTTTTGTTCTGATACACCTGCAACGTATTTAGTTTATTTAAACTGAAGGCTCAATTGAGCTTTAAATTGTTCATTCAAATATTTTGCTTCTTGTGCGAAATTGCTAATTCAGGCTGGTCAATATCGAAGTCTCTGGTCTTCTCAGGTCAATGCTAAACACAGTCTAGATCCATAATAATGCTGACATTTAAAAAAAAAACACTGTTGGATCCCTCGTCCATACGTCATTTCAGATAGTGGTAGTGTGCTTGTTTGTCACTAAACCACCAAAAATATAGAATAATTACTATAATATTAATAATATTTACACTGCATTTCTCTTCCTTTCTGAAAACTTTGAAGTCTTTCGTACCAAAAATTGAGGAAAAGGCACATTGGCGATGCACGAGTAGATGTATGGACTGGCTCAGTGATGAAAGTGCTTTCTTGAATTGTACATTTTGAGCAGAACCTCTCCACTAAACTGATAGGTCAGCTTTTTCTTGACTTTTCGTACTTCTCCAGTCTTGCCATAATTGCGCAGGGCTCTAGCCATTTTCTGATAGGTCATCTTTTTGCGGTTGCCTTTCTGGATACCCCAGCGGTGGGCCAGAGCTTCTTTGTGCTTGGAGGAGAACTGGAATGTCCCTTTGTCTTTATCTACCCACCAGATGCTCTCTTTCATGTCTCCACTCTGAAGTAGCTCTAAAAGGAACTGGTATAATCTGATCTTTTTCTTATTGCCTGCAGAAATGAATACATTCAAAGTAAATACATTGATGCACTAATAATTAATAATACATTAATACACTAATTAGTAATTCATTATTACCTTAAGTAAATAAAGGCAAAGGCCTAATGATTTCTACATTTCCTAAATCAACTGCAAGCTGTGATCTTAAAGTTTATTTCACCTTTCAAGAAATTCTTGGAATCACTGTTGAAATATATATTAGTTAGCAAAGATATACACTATATGGCCACAATTATGTGGATACACCTCCAAAATACTGAAGTTGGGTGTTTACAGTGAAGGTTGCTGTTAGTACTACAGCATACAGAGACATTTTAGACAGTTGTGTGCTTCCAACATTATGGCAATAGGTTGGGGAAGATTTTTTTTGTGTTCCAACATGACTTTTCCCCTATGCAGAAAGCCAGCTCCATAGAGACATGGTTTGATGGATATGGTGTGGAGGAACTCAAATGTCCTGTACAGAGCCCTGAACTCAACATTGTTGACTGCCATTGTGATGAATTGGTACTTCATTTGTGACTCAGGTCTCTTCATCCAACATCAGTGCCTGACCTCACAAATGGACCCCACATTAGTTGTGTTATAGCCACAAAGGAGGGCACAACTCCATATTATTGTCCATGGCATTGCAATGGAATGTCCAACAAGGTCATATAGGTGTGATGGTCAGGTGTCCACCAACGTTTGGCCTTGTAGTGTATATTTACTTCTAGATTGTTTTCTTGGGGGAACTTGCACACAGCTGAACTCCCAGAGGAAGCATCTCTACCTTTGAAGTATGTTTAGCGCACTCACTTCCCCTTGTACTTTTTAAAGTATATGTAAAGCTAAAACCTTTATCCTGGTTTTGAATATGATAGGGAATTATTTATTTTCTGTCTGTGTCCTGTCAGATATATTTTCTTTTCCCTTCACTTCCTGTCCCAGAGCCACAGCAAGTAAAGGGAGGGGTAAAAGGAGTTCTGTCCAAATTGAGGGTATGTCCCCCATTAGAAACTTGTTTCCGGAACAGGTTGCCCCACTGAAAGATTTCCATCTCCTAATCCTGTGAAAACTCAAACATATTAGATTTCCTGTCACTTTCTGTACAATGGTCACCAGGACCAATTGTGAGTATGAATCTACCCAATAGGAACAAAGAAAGTGATACAAATCTGACAAAGGCTCTAGCCCTTCCATATTCTATCCAGAAAATTATAACGATGACTTTGCATACACTTTAAATTGTTCTATAGATTAAGATTTCACCAGTAAGTGTGTCTTCAGTCCATTCCACCGTCCCCTTCTATAAACTCTTTTACCAAAATGCTTACTGCCCACAAAAATTCTACAGTCTGGAGTATGTTGAGCCATTGCATATAAACGTGTATCGTGTATTTCTATTATGGATCAATTTATCGGAACTTTAACCAGTTACTTAAATATAATTATCACAACGTATGCTTCAGACCTGGCTCTCCAAGAAGTGTCCCATAACCTGAGTCTCGCGGGTCTAGCTCTCCATCTGATACTTCCAGAGGGGGGCTTCGTCTTTCATGGTCATCATCCTCTGAGCTGGGTGGTGCTGGAGACTGGAACTGTACACACACGCGAGGTACGAAGGACACCTGCAAAAGAGCATAATCATTTTGGAGGCATATTTATGACCATCTGTATAATAAATAAACAGGTCTTCAGAAGACCCTTGACAGTAGATGTTGGTCAGTAGTGCCAGAATAAACCAATAAACCCTGATTCTTGTTTACTCTTGAATGAGGTGAAACAGAGTTAAAATGCACTCTGCAAGGAATGCTCAATCATGTACATAGAAATGTTTAATAAAATCATAAATGGATGAGTCAGACCTAAAGCTCACCAGGGGGGACATGTTGCACCTCTGCAGAGAAACCGCTGCTTCCGTACAGAGAGCAAGTGTATTTTGCTGTAGCACACTGGTAGTCTATTCTACCCAGGATGTGGCTGCTTTGTAAAGAAAATGAACTGTAATACTATGCACACCTTTTGTTTTGATGCACCTGGAAGGTATTTAGGTGATATAAACTAGAATCGGGCTTTAAAGCGTAGGTACAGTTTTAACAACGTTGCCTTATAGGACCCCCTTACCTCCTGCAGTGTTTTTGTATTATGCAGGGCTGGGGCCAGGGGCTTTATTTAGAATATTAAAAGACCTGGGGCAGACCAAAATGTTGTAGAGTTTGTAGTATACCATGATAAAAAGTGGGTGACAGTGTTTCTCTTTTCCCTATTAATTCGCACTAATAAAAAAACTCCTCTTTGGAGCAAATCTGTATTTCCTAAATATGATGATATGACTGAACATAAAACTCAAATGTATCATATTGCTTAACAAATAGAATAATTATAAATTAATTTTAAAATCATACCCTACATGATGTTCCAATGGCATCATGTGCATTTATAATTGCTCTGCCTAACGAGCACTATGGAGCAGTTACCTGGTGTGTCAGCTGGAGGTGTGGATGTGTTGTGGCCATTCCAGGCTCCAGGACATGCAATTGTTCCATTTCCATGTGTCTGTACAGTTGCTGAAGTTGTGGTTGCTGTACGCTCTGCAACTCTGTGAGTTGTGAGTCGGGAAATCCATCAAGTTCGCCATGCAGGTGAGTAGATATGGGGTATTCCCAATAATGCTCTGAAATGGAAACTAATATAGGGTTAGCACTTGTTCAGTATCTTTAAAATGTCCTTCAGAAAAGAGTTAAACATAGAGCAATATGAGATGGTGGAGATCACCATCGATTGTTCAATTGTTCACCCCCAATCACCTCCAAGCCAAGCTGGCCATCTTTGCATTTGCCCTTTATCACCTCAACTGACTAATTGGTCAAGAGTTTCACTGTGCCCTTAAAGGGTCAATCCACTGATACTTCACTTTTAAAAGTGTCTATAAACCCAAGAACAAAAACGTAATATATTGCAGCCTACCAGATCTTAGATGTGATGGCTGAATGAGTTTTCTTTTTTTCAGGCACTATTTCCTTTATTTTCACCTGGTGATGCTGCTACTGACACACTTCCTGTCCTAGGGTGACAATGTTTACTCCAGTACTTTATCTATGGGGGAGCTGCATTGTCACCCTAGGACAGGAAGTGTCTTAGGACTACAGAACACTTTAACACCGCAGCCAAGTCTTCTTCAAGTCCTTTATTTTCTGGGTCTCCAGCCAACAAAAAACTTCTCATTGAAGGTCAAAGCCTGTGTACTCGTTTCCCTATCTATATACTTACTATAATACTACGGCCATGTCCTCTTCAAGCCCTTTGTTTTCTGGGCTTCCAGGCAACCAAAAACTTCTCAGTGAAGGTCAAGCCTTGCTCTCCATAGACTACCATAGACTATGCAAGCTAACAGGCCCTCTGTGTGGAAGCAGTGGTCTCTCTACATAGTTTCTACATGCCCTCTGATGAGTTGGAGCTAGAGATCTCCAATCAGCCAAGGAGTCTAGAGATACAGTATATCTGTATTCTGCCTATATGTGCATATTTCATTTAACCTTATCCTTAACCCGATCTAAACTCCAAAAATTAACCCTTAACTTCAAATCTCTGGTGTCAACCCATAGCCTCGATGGATTCCCTAGCACTAACCTAAAACCTCAGGCATACAAACATTTGCGGTGGTAATACTGGGTGTTAACGGCAATAAACATTATCACAATGGTGGTAATGGCAAAAATATAATTTTTTAGAAAACTCACAAAAAGCTTTGTCTTCTATTTACAATGTGCCAGTTTATCATCACTGAACCAAATGGAAGTGATCTGCATGAATGGTATAGCACATTTTAATAAGCAGATAGAGGGGTCTATAGGTACACATTTATATTTGGCCTTATATCATGACATGAGGCGTTCACTTGTAATATTCCATCTAAGCAATAACAGGTGGAAGTATCTCATAGTTACCGTGGCTCTCATTGTCACTGAGATAGGGGTAGTATTCGTGGTGGGGACGATAATTCTCTGGTTCATAGGTGACTAGCTCTTCTGGGTGTGCCTGCAAGAAAGAAGATACATAACTGAATACAGATGTCTGTGAAGGTTCTCATTTATCCAGGTTATGGTATGTCTGTCAAAAATAAGTCAAGGCAACTGGACTTGCTGTATTTTTCTTGAAGGCGTTTCACTGGTTATCCGACCAGCTTTCTCAATTCAGAATTACTTGTACAAAAATTTTCTGGGAATAAATATGGTGAATGTCGCTCCAATCCACATAATCTGTTAGTCGCAAGCAGGTGTTGATTGCATTTGCATAATTGGAGCTAGGAGGTGTTATTAACCTGCCTAGAGAGAGGTGTTAAAACAGCATTGTATGTGGCAGACAATAGATGTTTCATCTGAATACAGATGATTCATTACAGAAAAACATCTGAGAGATTCATGAGAATGTAACCAATCAAGTCATCCAACACAAGCGTGATCCATAGATTGTTGCCCCTCTTGAGTAGGGGCATTAGCAACAGATGCCATTTCACAGGTCACCACAGCGCCACCTTCTGGTGATAGGTGGCGCTGCATTTGGGCCATTCAGATACATTGGTGCTCTATGAACAAAAAAAGAAACAGCAGGATGAGGGTTCTATTGCTGCTTTCAAGGAACGGTAAATCCATTCTAGGCTTTGCTTAAACACAAATACCAACCACAAATATTCTGTAAGGCTTCATTTCTGTCCGTGTACCCATTGGGAACGTTTCCCTTTAATTCCCATCCCTGTGACATGGTGTTGCCAGAACAGGAAGGTAAGGGAAGTCTCTATAGTGGGGGCAGACATGGTAAAAACCTCTCTCATGTTTGATGTCCTCTTACTTCCTTTCCCAATAACAGGGGTAATAACAGGGGTAGACAGAAAGTGACACGAAATTGTGACGGTTTACTACTAATTTTACCTTCCAGTCAGGCTGATCCCCCATTCCTCAGTTTTCTTGTCCTTCTGTTACATGCATAACAAAAATGGACAGAATTTATATTCCTTCCCCTGCTATATCGCCCCCCAACAATTTGTCTACAAATGGGCTTAAAGGTTACTTTATAATTCCAGCAAACAGAATTGTAGAAACAGACTAGTCACAGAACCTTGTTAAGCTGAGGTCTATTCTGCTTATATTTTGCCTCCCCAGGTACCTCCCTCCCCCTTGTCAACATGCTAATTCATAAAAAAAAAAAAATTGTTTTAATGTCATCACTGGGCCTCTGTGCTTCTCGGTGCAATGCAGGCAGATCACTGCTGGTGGGAGAAGCCGGCACATCCCCCACCCCCCTTGTGACGCCATTGGCGGTTCCTAGGCAGGATGCATTTGCATTCAGATTGCCCTAGGTAATAACCACATGTGATGCTGAGCCTCCATGATTGAAAGGACTTAAATCCAATGAATGTAAAGGGGCGGACCAAGGACAGCCAGGCTTGGAGGAAAGAACTAGATGAAAGTGGACGTCCTCCAGCCAGGAAATGAGGTGGGCTCTATCTGACTTGCTGCGGCTCCTAATGCACATTATGAGAAGCTTGCAGTGTGCAGTGAAATCATAGTAAGCAGTTTCAGTCCAGGAGAGGAGCCGCCACAGGCAATGTGACACTGAGAGGCCTTTTTGGTGTCTATGTGCTTCATCTGTGTGACTGCACAATCCTGTGTAAAGAAAGGCATTTCCTGTGGTCAGAAGGATAATCAGTTGCCTGTCGAAGTCTTGGCTTGCTCAACATATTGCTTGCACTTCCTCACACTCTGTTTTCACACAATCTGTCATTTCTAGTGTCACTGAGGAACATTTGACATGAGAGGGGTATAACTGACACCTACACCATCTGTTTGTGCCATCACCTCCACACCTCCGTCATCTGATCTCAGATTTGGCACAAACTCTACAAAAGTTATCACTCCATCACTAATGCAAAATGGCCTTAGGTACTGTTAAACCGGGGTGGGCAGCTCCGGAACTCCAGCTGTGCTTTAACTACAAATCCTATCATGCCTCTGCCTCTGGGAGCCATGCCTGCAACTGCCTCATGGGGCTAGTAGTTCCACTACAGCTGGAGGGCCGGAGTTGCCCACCCCTGCGTTAAGGTGTATGTAAATCATAAACAGTGAACTTCTCCTAATTGCAACCTTCCAGTCTAAAAAAGGAGATCGAAACACAGAACAGAAACTTCATATATTGCAACTTATCAGTCGTTAGATGTGCCGTCCACATTCGTTTTCTTTTTTCAGGCTAAGCAATTTTCAACAAGTACATAAAAAATAGCCTGTCGATCCTGCCAGAAATCCTGTGTCCTTGTCACTTTCTGTGCACCAGTGGCGTCACATGGGGGGTGCGGCCTGCACCTGGGTGACACCATTGGAGGGGTGACACCAAAATGACTGTCAGTCATTTTGGTGTCAGCCCCTCTGAAATGTCGTGCACTCGGTCATGGACTGAGAGCCTGACAGTTTCAGGAGAGAGGAGGGGACCCGGAGGCATACCTTATCCCGCCAGGTAAACGTCCCCTCCTCCCTCTGCCAGGCGGCTAACTTGGCCTTGGGACAGCAGAGAGAGTAAATCCGGCCCTGAGTGTGAGCCAATCGTTCACATTCACAAAGCTACAATGCATGTGTTAATTGCCGTAACAATTGTTATTTTCATCTATGTGACTTTCAATTCTACTTGGTGTTGGCTGTCATTGCTGATTGCAAATAATGATAGTTATAACTTAGCAAACTGAGCCTTTTTTTAAATCTTGGTAATCTGATGTGTTTACTGACCGTATTTGGCGATCATTTCCCAACAGTGGGAAGGTCTCTATACGTCTCACAGCCAATTTAAGAGTGATGAAGTGCTGTTAAATTGTTGCTTATATTGCAAACAATATCATGTGACTAATATGTAATATTCTTCCTACAATAATACTGACAAAGAACCGCAGCCAAATATATATTTATTTCAATTTAATGCTGACAATGTACACATCGCTTTACATGCTGCTCATCCACATCAGTCCCTGTCATCAAGGAGCTTACAATCTAAGGTCCCTATTTCACAATCCGGCATGTCTTGGGAGGGAACCCAGGCAAGTGCAAACTCCTTACAGACACTGTCCTGACCAGGGTTCCAAACCGGGGAGCCCCAGTGCTGCAAGACAGAAGTGCTAACCACTGTGATATTACAACATACTGTCACCGTGGGCCAAAGAAGTGTGGCTATGCCAGGATGTTCTAAACATTTGTTAGCTGTATGCAGTTTTCTTGTGCTCTTGTCAGCAAAAAAATGAATATGTTTTGTATGGGCAACCCTGCCCTGCTGCATAGAACAACTGACTCTGAGTGTGCCAAGGCACTCCCATAAAAGCAGGCCTATTATTGCTGAATCCAACATTTTATAGACACAGTCTTAAAGTGACCACATAATATGCAAAATGTTTTCAAACAAGCCCCACCTTTAAAGGAAGATCGTACTTTCTTACCTCTGCTGCTCCCCACACCGCAGAACTCTACTCCAATGCTGAGATATCTGCTCCTGAAGTCTGTTCTGAAAGCGACACTTCCAGGAGTGTCAATCTCCTGGGTTCCTCAATGCTCTCAGTGGTTCCTCCAGCTGAGTTCCATATCTTTGCTTTATCTAACTATGGGTGGAGGTCAGAAGGAGGAACCAGTGAGACCTGCGAGGAACCCAGAAGTTCAACACACCCCTGTTGGATTCCAGATAGACCTTAAACATTTCTCAGCATTGCCATGGAGTTCAGAGCCACGGGCAGCAGAAGTGAGTATTTACTTTCTCCTTATGGCTTGCTTGAAAATATTTTGTAGGGTGACAGGGTTGGCTTAAAGTGAACCTCTACAGCCATGTCTTTTGTGCCCCTTGGCTTGTGTCTGGATGACTAATGAGATTACAACCATGTGTTGCATCACATGACTCCACATTGTGGCTCCTATCTCCCCTAGCAATGTTCCACAGGAGCATCATTAAGAACTCCCCTTGTGAGAAAAATGTGTCCCAACAAGACACTTTCCCAAGATGGAGGGCAAAGCTCACAATCCAGGACAACTTCTGCAGTAATGTAACCCTTTTCCTCCTGTGATGTTCCACAACACTAGGAATGTGTAGGAAGGATGATCACATGTCCACCACACCACCCGATAAAAACCAATGATGCTGTATGCTGTATCTGTGGTGCTGTGTCTCGGTGTTCAGCAGGGACTGGTCCTAAAGGACAATGCATGGGTTCCTTTTTTAAGTTGACTTTGATTTCAGGAATAATCTGATTTCATAATTATATATGATGGCTTAGGGTTGCCACCTGGACAGTATTTCACCGGCATGCCTTTGAGAGAGTTTTCCCTAACTAAGTGTCCTTATTGGAAGACTTCCCCTATCAGGTAGGCTGAATCTCTCCACTGGAGACAGAGACAGTAATAAAAGCCTGACCGGGGTTTCAGTACTTTCCCGCTTTATCCAAAACTAAAGGAATCTTTTGGTGTTAAACACACTGTAGTAGGATAGAGATCATAAGGCCATTTTTTTCCCCTAGAATAAGTGGTAATCTTCAATCGCCTACACAGTAAAAAATTACCAGCACCAAAACAATAACACTTCAACATACTGCTGCCGCCAATGTTTACACCTATTTTCAGGGAACACTTTGCTGTTGAATATCTAAACCTAATACAAAATACATTTCTCTAGGGCAGTGGTTCTCAACCTTTCTAGGGCCGGGACCCCTTGGTAACATTTGCCAAGTTGTGGTGACCCCCAAAGGTAAAATTTAACGATGACGCGGCTGCTGCAGCGACATCTGGAGGCGTGGCAGGAGAACTGACACTGCTGCGCTAGGAGAGAGCTGAGGAGTACTCTCACCCTGCACAGCGACCCACAGGTTGAGAACCACTGCTATAGGCAAAGACAGGACCGGGCTCTGCAGCTGGAACTAGAAGAATTGGATTTAAAGTGTGTGGCTATATAACGTATGAGGTACATACTCCGCAGTACTGTCACTGATAGGGATGGGCTCGGGCGTGTTCGTAGGTCCACGTGCTGAGCCCGCCAGGAAGCTGACAGCGCGCAGTGCCAATCACAGGCACTGAGACATTTCCCGATCTCTGCAGCTGCGGACCGGGAAAATGGAATGCATAGCTAGAGGTGTGTTTTACATATTTTTTTGCTTGAATACATACATATTGCACCGCCCTCTGCTGCTGTCAATCACTAGAAGGGGACCTGATGGAGAACTTCAGGTCCCCCTCTGCTGATTGGCAGCATCAGAGGGCGGGTGCAATAGCTAGTTTGCTATTGGCTTTTGCAAAGTGAAATAGCCAATAGGAATCTAGCTATTCATTCCTATGGTGGGTTTTTTTTTCTGACTTACGGCGGCCCCCGATTTTAAAAAAAAAAAAAACAGAGCAGAGAAAGGTCCCGACCTTTCCGGGAGAAAGTGTTTCTCCCTGGGCCGCCAAGAGCCACTAGGCGACCCCTGGCAAATCGTCATTCGACCCCCGAGGGGGTCCCGACCCACAGGTTGAGAACCACTGCTCTAGGGAAAAACGAAGTGCTGTATAACCAAATGTGGAACATTCCTGGAATTTGAATACAAAAACCTTTTTAGCAATTTAAAGTTTGCTCCTTAATGAATAATAATAGGAAACAATTTGACAACATTCATGGCAGATAAAAGCTGAATTTACAGAAGCTAAGGTATCGTTTTTAGCAAGCACACATGTTGGGATATTACTGTAGCATTTTTCTGAAACTCAGCTTTTTTTACTGCTGCTTTTTTTTTTTTTTACTTGTGTGATGTTCCACATTTTGGGCATTGTATGGAAAGTTCCCTTTGGAGCACAGGGCAGAGGAGGGACATGACTGGTGCAAGTCAGGCCCAAGCAAAGGCTAGGTAAGTATTGTTAGGGAAGGGTCATTTACCTTGCATGTTAAAGTGGGTGAAAGGTCAAGTCAGGGGAGGATAGATGAGATGATTGTGGGGGCCCGAATACAGGGGACACAACCATTTTAGGTGGGAGAGTAAAGTGAGTTAGTCCTGCCTATCGTCTTTAATTTTTAGTGTATTAGGACTGTTTCTTGGTTTGGCTAGTTATTTGCTACAAGTGTGGCTTTGCGGAGGAGGAATACACGTAATCTACTTTGGTGAATATGGATGTCCCTTGCAATGATTTCTGGCTGTATAAGGGGTGGAGGACGTGGCTAACAAAAACCACTCCAAGCTCACTCCTGTGATGGACTACAATCTCCCATTTAGTTTACTAATTTGTATTGAGATTGTAGTCCATCACGGGAGCGAGCTTGGAGCGGTGACTACTTTACAACACACACAGGGACCATTGGAAACAAAAGTAGCCACCATCCAGAAGGAAGGACAGTGTCAGCACCAATTCAGAGATGATTTGAGGATCTACAGATGAGTGATACACAAATAAATACATTTCTGTTAATAATTAAGGTACTTGAATGTATTTTTAAGATTTAACTCCTGAGTTTAGTGTCAACAAGTTACTACAGGTTAAATTTGGCATCTAGACAAATAATTTTTTAGGGGCCAGTTTTGAACCCTTTCTATAGACAAACTGGGAAACTCTGGTAACCAGGGATGTTTGCAATGTATGTACAGTATTTACTGTCCGATTGCAGAAAAAGTTGACTGAACTGTAAATAAATTGTAAGAAATAATTGTGTGGTCGGACACGTAGCCCTCTGTGTGGCTAAACCCCATAGGACTCCCAGGCTACCACTACTAAGGTTGTAGCTACACCTTCGTTATCAACCAAATACACGATTGTCAGATGTGTTGTGGTTTTGTGTGGAGGGGAAAAGTTTGCTTTCATGTGGTACACACTGTACATCCTGCAATTACATGTCTGGCTTTGTTTTCAAACCACTGCTAAATAAAACTCATAAACAGGTGCTGTAGGTCACTCTTTGAGGTCTTGTGTGTTCTGTCTTGGTGAGAACATGATCAGGGTGTTAGAGTGTTGCTGGGGTCCTTGGGTGCTATCCAATAACCATTGTTCAATATGTTTATTTGCTTTTCAATGAAAAGTTGCATAGCCATTAAAGGCTAAGTCCACCGTTCCTATCATGTTCCACTCATATTTAGGGTGTAATATTAAACATGCTGCCATTCTGCACCCCCCTACCCTCAACACTCCTCTCACTGACCACCTAAATTGTGGGTTTCTTCTCCCTGCATGCATTATGGGTGCATTTATAATTTTTTGCAAACAGTAGAATGTGCTTTTAAGGTTGTTCAGAACTATTATGACAAAGCATGAAGCTGCACAGTATGTGGTCAGTGTGTGATATGTACATTAATGACTGTGTTATACAATAAAAGAAGAGTACAAGTAATGCTTCATAGGCAAAATAGTAACTAGTACAACAGCATATTTAAACATTTTAACAACATTCAAAAAAACAAGGGGTGGGGGAAGGGGGGGGGGAGGAACATGGGGGGGAGGAACATGGGGGGAAATTGTCATTTTCACCCTGTGGCTGCCAGATTGCCAAGTATCTTTGCATTCTGTGCAACATTTTGGCTTCAATTTTTTATTTCATGTAGCATTACCTGGGTAACCCTAGACCTGGTTTCTATTAAATTGAAGGTTCTGCTCTTCCATGCTTTAGCTATTCTTTGGAAGCCGTGAGAATCAATCAGAATTGTGAGTTAGATTGGTTAATTTGGGAAGTCTCAAGTTGAAGAGAGAATATTTTGCATACTAGGGTAATGTTGGGGCCCACTAATTTTGTGAGCATGTCGAAGACCTTTCGTCAAAATACAGGACCACCAAGTATGAAAAGAGATGCCAGTCTGCCCGCAACTGTGAAAGCATGTTGAATATTAGCCTGGTCCGTAAGTCACTATACTTGCAGTTACTAGGTGAGGACTTTACAATTTGTTACTACGGCCAGAGCATTGAAAGAGCAAGACTTCGACATTCTCCATATCTGGGTCCAATCATCTCTCTCCAAGTCTACTGCTAAGTGCAGCACCTCCGTGGCTGAGGTGGAGAACATGCTATACATTCGACCAGGGGAATGCAGGCCACATAATAATTTTTCAATAAACAATTAGGTAAAGAATCCCAAATTGGTAAGTGACCCATATTGCTGCCAAAAAAGTAAACCTGATCCCAACCTGGGCAATTCACACTGATTACATGACACAAATATGCATAAACAGTAAATATCTTTGGTAAAAACCTTATGTCATAAAAATCAAGTAATCCAGAGTTGTAAGCAGTTATATTCAGACTGTAAAAGTCACGCTTGCTCCCACCCCTGCCCAGACTTTAAAGCTGAAGTCTAGTAAAAATATATGGGGGTGTACAGCACCAGTCACATAATTTACCTTTAATAACGTGGATCCTATGTTATGATAGCTGCTGGTTACTTAAAAATCCTCCCTTTAGCAAAGAGGGATCCTAGCCACAGCACTCTATGTTCGGTGGTGTGGGGGTTCCCTCTTGCCCATTCACAAAACTCCATGTATTATTTTCACAGACTGCAAGGCATTTAATGAATGGAGGAGGGAGCGATGAATGGCTGGATTTCCCCTCCTCCATTCACAGGACGCCTTGCATTCTGTGAAAATAATACGAGGCGTTTCATGAATGCTGTATGGCCAAAATAATTTTTTTTACTAGACTTCAGCTTTAATAATCTAAGAAGCCAGTAGGTCTTGGTTCTAAAAAATAAAATTTATTCTAACATATCCCTGGTCTAATTCATTCCAGTAGTGCATTCATTAAAACTTGTCACATGTATTTTTTAATAACAAATACAACTAGTGTCTTGGTTTTAGCTCCCTGCAGCCCCGTGCACAGCAGCTTTCATAGTATGAAGCAGAGAAGTAGCACCCCGATTGCATTGCACGATGTTGTCAGTCTAATGTTGTGGGCTGTTTACTGACAGGCAAGACTCAGAAATTATCTCGTTATTGTGATGCCGCTCCTTCGTTGTGCTATCAGCAAGCTGGATGCGGATCTTAGGCCAAGCTGTATGGCTTGGCAGCAGTAGAGAAAAGTGGGGTCACTCACCTGACTATGCTGTGTCATGGAGGGTGCCTGGATCACAAGAGTGGCTGAACAAAAACCCTTTGGCTGATAAAACCCTTTGCATACAAGTATTTCAACTGTATGTTTGCATGGAGTTTTCTTTAAAAATAAGTGTTAGGCTAATTGTGAAAATGTATGTACTGTATACTGTGAATGGCAAAAGATCTACGTCACAAGCCTATCATCAGTCACACTTATACACTTGATAACAGTGCGATGGACGTCTGTGAAGACAGGAAAGAAAGGTGTGAAAAAGCCACCCACGGGGCCTGCCAGGGATAAAACTCTCTAAACGTCCACCCCATCCACAGCCTTGTCAGTGTCATCTACAAAGAAGAGTTACAAGTTCGACCATGGCGACTTTATTAAAACGTTTATGATGGAAGGTGCAGCTTTGAACACCCAATGCTAATTACATTTTGGGCATCACTCCAAGATTAAGAGAAGGGTTTAGAGGTTAAGTAGTACTCTTTATGGTGTGAGTTGGCATTTAAAGTGGAACTAATCCCTCACTTTGTTTTGCAGCAGCATATGGTGCCATCTTAAAATGGATATATACAGTTATATTTTTTTTGTTCAACCCTTGGCCTGAACGGAAAAAAAAATATATATATAACAGATTCCTCCATCCACGCTAAACAGCATGGATGGATGAATCTCCCACCTTCTCCTTTGTATTTTGCCCCGGGAGGGGGGGGGGGGGGGGGGTCTTTCAGAATACCCAATCAGTGATGGCAGCTTATTGGCTGCTGTCACTGTTTACCCAAAGATTTTACATCTGGCTCTATTTGATTGAAGATTGCTGGAAGAAAGTAAGGCCACATTTGTACACTGCATAGCCAGCTATAGTCTCTATTTGAATCTACAATTGCCTTGGTGTTACACATGTAGTGACCTATGACATCAGCCATTTGAGGGTGTGAACTGCCATTTGCACTTGCAAAGCACAACATGCACATTTTTTTGCACATTTTTCACGCATAGGGCAGCCCATTAATTTCAGTGAATGCGCAACAAATGCCGCAAAGAAGATCATGCAACCTTTTTGAGCTTCAAGCCTCATGCATTATTTTTTTTACCACGTATATGCCATAGGCGCATCTTTGCACATCTTGCTTGCATTTGAAGTGCCAATATCAATAAATGTCATCGCAAATGTAATGCGCATTTCGTGACGGGAACTGGCACACATTCACATGGGTGTAGTATGAAGGGGGGCTAAAAGTTTGGTTAAAAGCTGATATAAGCACACGGGCAACTGTGACAGTCAAAAACAGAGGCACGCCTTGAATGTAACATACACTGCGCATGTGCTAATAGGTCGGATGTGAATGAAAACACTGCAGAAAACAACATGGGTTGGTTCGATTAAACTCTAGGACTTAGCATTGGGTTGGAGTTGGGCTTAATCAGAACTGCAACTAAACACAATAAGTGAAAATGAATAGCCCATTGAAACATAAATTAACAAAACTAGCTTTTGCTGCAAAATACTGTACACCTTCAATGCAGAGATCTAGTACTTTTTCTCTACAGCTAGAGGTCTGATGGTCAACATCATTCAACCCATTTCCTCCGAGCCCAGAACCAGCACCAGACTATAAGTGGACATACATGTCCGTGCGGTATACATGCCCGTAAACAGCCAATCCTGGGAGGGACAGGTGCTGTGTGCGGCTGTACGGTGTCATAAGGACACCCAAATTGCAAATCCATGCGGGTACGGGTGTCCGAACTTGGACGCAGACAGGATCCATCCTGTCTGCGTCCAAGTGCGGACACCCACACAGATGACAGCGTGTCAGCGTACAGCCGCGTCCTCCCACAGGGAAGAACAGGCTGCTGCGCACAATCACATGCAGCACCTGTCCCTCCCGGGATCGGCTGTTTTCTGGACCTGTATGCCCAGTGTGAATGAGGCCTTAATGGTGTATTAATGAACACAGAACTGCATTCATTTCTGTCTGCCCAGAGTCCAACTTTAACAGGGCTATTCACAAAAGAGTGAAGAGTTTGGAGAAGGCCAGAGAAGTGAGCAATCTAGGCCAAAATAGCTGATTTGGAAACATTCTCCAATTCCACTCACTTTCCAGTTCAGCTCTGTTGTTCTTCTCCTGCCTTCTCCAAACTCTTCACCCTTTAGTGAATAACCCTGTCAGAGTTGCATCAAATGTCATCTGAATATAGAAGACTTTACAATCAGATCGTAATGTGTAAGGAAATGCTATCAGTCAAATGTTAACACAAGCTGACACAGCGATCACATGCTGGAATATTATGTTGTTACCGAGAACTGACACACCATCCGTATGTTCAGTGCAAGGCAAGCACAGCCGGTATCTAAAGCAAAGAGCAGACTTGAGGACTGTCATAGAATGTACTTGGAATACCATGCCAATGGAATCTACAAAGCAGACCTAACTAGAGGAATTTCTGGCATAAAGTAATGGAATAACTATGCTTTATAAATATAATAATTAGCAGTTTGCAGTTTTTAGCTTACTTACCAATCCCAATCAAACCGTATGTTGAATGTCATCAAACATAAATTCTCAAACAACATAACATCATTTATTGTCATTTTACAAAATCCCATCTATTTCTGTGAAGTTCATTTGCTGTTTATGGTGTTCCTATGGAAGAGGGGCACAACCAGAGGCGCATTTAGGACAAAGTGTGCCCCTGGCCTCCCGCCCAGTGACATCACTGGTTGCCAGGAGCTGGGTGGGATGCCGGCCAGAACGTTCCAGGTTGCTAAGAGCCATGCAGGCAGGGAGATGTTTATGGGAGAGGGGATGCTCTGGCCAGCATCACGCCCCTGTACACATCTCCCTGCCCACTCTAGTTGCTAAGAGCCAGGCGAGGAGATGTGTATGGCCACTTCACTTGTTAAAAAACATGTACCTTTTGGAACATTTGTTCGATTTTCTAATAGTTAATAGTAAAATCGGCAATCATTTTCTCTAGTGACGAGAAAAATCAAAGCCACAAGATGGAAACGAATGAACGAGATTCCAACCGTTCGAACAGTGGTTTCCATTTGGGAAACTCCATTTATTCCAAAATCGAATGTTAAAATCAAGCAAAATTTCTAATGACATTTGTCATGTCTCTGATGGTGTTATCGAATGTTCTGATGAGATTTTTCTTATGAACATTCATACGAATGTCTGCCAGTGTATGGTCAGCCAGTCAGCTTATGGGCCGGTTGACACCTGAGCATTGCGCTAAACACACATTAACATGCATTTCATGAGCGCTATCGCACAGCGCACCTATCAATTGGTACCGTGTGCAATGTATGTTGTGCTGCCATTCATGGCACCCCAATGCACCTTGATGCCCATGTATTGCAGTGCAGTACAACATGTGGTACTGCAATAACGAGGACACAAACAGGAAAACAATCCTGGCAGGGGTTCTAATCCCCCTCCACCCTATCCAAAACTAAGGCCTGATTCACATATTGGCGGCCCAGGATCGCATGTTCGTACGTGGTTGCGTCCCGCGGTAGCCGTGCGGCCCCATCGATTTCAAAGGGGTCATAGCCGCATGGCAACAGTAGCAAAAACGCTCATGCACCTCTTTCTGTGGCGAGTGTTTGTGCACAACTGCACCCGCAGAGACGCAGCTCAAAACCGCACGGATTGCTAGCCACCATTGGCGCACCATTACAAATGAGTGGCACAGCAAGCACAGTTTGATGTTTCGTAGCACCTGGAAAAGACTTTTTAGGATCTCCAAAGCTTGTAGGCTCTGGTTAGGAAAGGCTGAAGAAGACATTGGAACTGTTGTGGCAAACAACACTTAAGGTGGCCATACACCTGTAGATTTGCGATCGAAAATGTTAATTTCTGCCACAAACCCTCGTTCGATTATAGCTGAAATTGTTCATTAGCCATACTAACCAACCAATTTTTGCCGAACGATGGGAATAATTTCCTTTTGTGCATGTGCTGTGTTCTTGCAGAGATTTTTTACGAACGAAAACCCCTTTGATTCATCGATTTTTGTTCGGTCAGAAACATGGGGGGCCCGGCCAGGACACCCCACCTGATGCCGTGCAGGCCGCCTGGGTCGCTATGGGTTCGAACGCACCGCTGTTCAGATCACCGTGATCTGTGCAGCGCTGCGTTCTTCTCCATTGCCGCTGCTGAGTCAATGAGAGTCAGCAGCGGTGGTGGAGGAGGCTGGACGTGGCGGGGAGGAGGAAGGCGGGGACCCAGGAGGTCAGCATCAGAGGAGGCGGGGCCGGCGACGGAGGACGGAGCGGGCCCGGCGACGGAGGAGGGAAGACGGAGGAAGAAGAGGCGGACAGGTAAGGAGTGTGACCAGCCCACCTGAGGGTCACCCTGCAGAGCCCACCATAGTTTATTGCAGGGTGACCCTCAGGTGAGCTATGTGGGCTCTTCACGGGGTGTAACTAGAAATCACAGGGCCCCATACAAAATTTTGCTACGGGGCCCTGTGATTTCTACTTACGCCCCTGAATCTGACCGATTGAAAAACGTTGTTTACAATATCAAAAACGAGACTCGGTGATGTACCTCTAACTGTTTTATTTTCATTCAAAGGGCCGACGAAAATCGCACAGTGTATGGCTATCATTACTGAAAACTTTGGTAGAAACAGCATGAACACACAAAAGTGAGGCTTCAGCAGTACAGCAGTTTGAATGATTCCAATGACCCCCAAGTAGGGTTGCCACCTTTTCTTCAAGCAAAACCCGAACACTCTAGCGACGCAAGCACATTTTTTGGGGAGAATAAGTTGTAGCTTTGTAGCTTATTCTTATGTAAATATCGCCGCCCATTCCGATGTAAATATCACAGTTGAGACTATTTTCAGTGCGGGGCCAGTAGCCCCTATCTTAATTTTGGTTGCCCCTGTCTGCTGACATCTTGTGTCTGCATTTCTGCTGCCATGAAACCCGGACACAGCATTCAAAACCCGGGCTGTCCATGTGAATCCTGGACAGGTGGATACCCTATCCCCAAGTGAAATCTAACCTGGATTGCTTTTCTGCTGAAGATGATGTGAGCTGAATTGTTTTGTAGGTCATCAGAGTGAGTTACAATCAGGTTCGGGTGGCACCCATTTTTGTTTTGTAAAAATCATGCTCCCATATGGCTACAGGCCACCTTTGGCAACCATTGGCATTACAAAAAGGTGGGCAGGACCAGGGCACAGCAAAATAAAGAACTGTGACAACATGGAAAGGAAGTTGACGCGACGCTCGGCGAGGTAAGTAAGAAGACGCGCTGGCGCTGACTCGAGTATAAGCCGAGGGGGGCACTTTTCACCCAAAAAAATGGGCTGAAAATCTCGGCTTATACTCGAGTATATACGGTAATAAAAGAATGGAAGGAAACACAGCAAGTATTTTATACACTAAATACCTGAGCATCCCTAGGCTTGTCACCGCCTGAGGTGGACAGGGGGCAGGCTGGTTGTGGGGCAGGATGCCAGCCAGAGCATCCCATTCAGCTCCTGGCAACCTGGGACATCACTGGTTGCCAAGAGCTGGGCAGAACGCTGGCCAGAGTGTTCCACCTTGCTAAGAGCTGGTTGGGAGTTGTGTATGGCCCTTACACATCTAAGCAACCTGGAACACTCTGGCCGG
The DNA here is from genome assembly GCF_000935625.1 of Nanorana parkeri. Classification (NCBI taxonomy): domain Eukaryota; kingdom Metazoa; phylum Chordata; class Amphibia; order Anura; family Dicroglossidae; genus Nanorana; species Nanorana parkeri. The sequence continues at coordinate 46,090 of NW_017306830.1, read as the reverse complement.
AAAGAGGGCAGGTGGCATACTGCAAACATTGTGCAGCAGAGCAGCCAGGTCCTTCTTCCTGCAGCCTTCCCACGTGACCCAAAGTGATTCCGGCTGCCTTATTATAGGGATGGCCCTGACTATATAGCCAAAAGCATGTGGATGCCCCTCCACATTTTTGAGTTCTGGTATTTCCAATGAAAGGTACTGTGAATGCTACATCATAAAAACATTTGAGATCATTGGAAGAGAAGCCGCCCCCAGGACGAGCTGGGTCGGCCGCACAGCGCCCTTGTTGCCATGGCGCCCTGTGCGGCCGCACTCCTCGCACACCCCTAAGGCCGGCCCTGATTGTGCGTTTCCAACCTTGTGTCAACAGTTTGAGGAAAGCTATTTTCTGTTCCTGTATGACGGTGTCCCTGTGCACAAAGGCAGCCCCATAAAGATATGGTATGATGAGTCTGGTGTGGAGGAACATCAGTGGTCTACAAATTCCCAGAGACACACTCCAAGATCTTGCACAAAGAGAGGAGGTTGTTATAGCCTCATATAAAAGGGCCATCTCCATATCAATGTCCATCGTTTTGGAGTAGAATTGTCCAAAAAGCTCAAGTAAATGTGATGAGCAATTATCCAGCTGAAAGCTATTGAAAGCTGACGCTACATGCATTACCAGCTGCCAAGAAAAAAAAATGTTTAAAAAGCAACAATAAAACCCCAACATGTAGTTGTAATCATATTTTGAATTGTGTGACCACATCAGCAGTGCTGGGGTTTGCAATTGCATATAAATTAGAGACAGTTCAGCAAAAACATGGTACTTTGCATGACCTATGAGAAGAATACATTTGCAGTGTTTGCACAGCCATCCTCATTTATAACACAAAGGTTATGGCAGATGAGAGATCTTACAGTTCGTTTTCTTTAAAAAGCAGCCACAGCTGAAGCTGACAGCTTTTTTTCCATTCAGATTGGCTTCTATCAGGTTACACAGCAGGCAAATCCTCCCCGTTGTGTAACCTGTCATGGACGGAGCGCTGCTTGTTAATTGGAGGCGGCGCTGCATCCGGCTTTTGGCAGCTAAGTTAGGTTACACAGCAGCGGACTTCCCCACTGCTTGTGCAACCTAACATAGTGAGGAAAGAACTGCAACAGCCTCTACTTTGTGATAGAGGCTTGAGCTCTGTGGATGGTTTGGACCAACGGCAAAGCGCCATTGGTCCAAGCTGTCCAATAAAAAAAAAAAAAAAACTGAGGACATCGATCTTGATGCCTCACCAGTGAAGAGCAAGTGATGGATAGGGAGGCTCTTCCCTTCTCCCTCCCTGCTCCACACATAGCTTGGTGATCAGGTTCGGGGTCTGGGCGTCGGGGCATCGGTGGGCTGGAGCTCAGGCAGACAGGGGGAATGCCTCACCCAGCACAGAACGGACTGCACATCAGTGATAGAAAAGTCTGACTCCTGCCGGTACGCTGCAGAGAAGAACACTTGCTCTTTGTGCAGGAGCAGTGGTCTCCCTGCAGAGGAGTCAGAGCCAGAGCTCAGGAAGCATGAGCTCTGCTAACTGCAAACCTATAGTTCTGACTTAAGGGGTGAGTAAGACTTTGCACACCTTTTTTACCTGGAATATATATTTGATGATTAAAAACTGTTCAATTGGGCTTTAAAATATAACTGCAGTTTTAGCGACTTGTCATCAGGACCCCCTTACTGTCTGCAGTGCTTTTGTATTATTCAGGGCTGTATTTTAGCATAGCCAGGGGCTTTCATAGGGTCCTAAAAGATCTGGAGTTCCCCGTGGGCTAAAGTGCTACAGAGTTTGTAGTATGCCAAGATAAAAAGTATCTTCCTTTAATTTTTGTTTCTTCTTTTAATTCAAGGTATTAAAAAAATCCGGTTAGGATCAGATCTGTTATTTCTTAAATATGGTGATTGAGAACTGAAAATAAAAATCAAATATACAATTTTGCTTAATAAATAATAATAATAATGATTTTGAATTATTATTGTTGTTGTTGTTGTTAGTAGTAGTATCATCACCATTATTATTTATTATTGGTATTTATATATTATTATTTATTACATTAAAAGGTGATAACCTACATGATGCTCCAAAAGCATAATGTGCATTTAATATATTGTCATTGACATTGTCAATGGATCAGCATTAATCTGATGGGCTGAAATCCTATAGAGTTGACAGTATGCCAGGATAAAAAATATCTTCCTTTAATTTTTCTTTCTTCCTTTAATTCAGGGTATTAAAAAATCCAGTTAGGATCAGATCTGTTATTTCCTAAATATGGTGATTGATAACTGAACATAAAAATCAAATATACAATTTTGCTTAATAAATAAAAATAATAATAATCATAGGTGTTGTTGTTGTTGTTGTTGTTGTTGTTGTTGTTGTTGTTGTTGTTGTTAGTAGTAGTAGTAGTATTATATTATTAGTAGTAGTAGTAGTATCATCATCATCATTATTAATTATTTATTATTGGTATTTATATATTATTATTTATTAAATTAAAAGGTGATAACCTACATGATGTTCCAAAACCATAACGTGCATTTAATATATTGTCATTGACATTGATCATTTATCTGTTTAGTGAGAAAGAAATATGTTTTGTGAAATCCAAGTAATAACATAGAAACCAAGTACTTAATTCACAAATGGCCTATTCTGTAATTATCTACCTAACATAATTTTAAAGTGTTGTACGGGGGGATATGTAGTTACTGGGGGAGGTATGAATGAAGGTTCAATATCATAATGTTTGCCTGCAGGATACGACTGGGGATGATGGCAACAATTACTGTGAAGGGAAACCGGGCAGGCAGTAGAAGGCCTGGGGTACAGGGTGCAGCAATGCGCTTGTCCGTAGCCAACCTAGCTAGTGGGCAAGAGTGGCACAAAGCTCATCACAAATCATTTTGCTATCTTTGGCCATGCCTGTCAATCTCGCTGGGCCCTTTGTACTGTGGGCATTTTGTATTGTATCCTTACAGTTTACACATTCCTGCACACCTAGAACCAAAAATCTAGTAGAGGAGGGACAACAGTTTTTCTTGCCCTTCTATTCATGCATATTAGGTGTACATACATAGACAAACTGTCTCTTCCAGACTTTCTGCCCCTAGTGTGCCTTGTGTGATTCGTATGTCTATCATATCTGTTCTTGTCAAATGATTCTGTGGTGAGTCAGTTGGCTGGGGTAGGAGGAGGGGAAACACAGTACGGTCTGCCTGGGGAGGTGGAACATATGAATCCTGCACTGGTGATATATAGCCTGCCTGGCGCTGCATAAAAAAATCTATAAACCCTTTGTATGTCTTGTTCCTGCTCATTCCAATGGGAAATCCCTCAACAGCCTGCAAACCTAGGTGTTCCCATTGAAGTGAATGGTGTCGGGGCTTTGAATGAGCAGGGAAAAGTGGGCATAGATTCCAGCTGCATGCCATATGATGATTGGATGATGTTAAAATGGTGCAGTTTCCCAAATACAAAATCAGATATGTCTTCCGCACACCAAAAATCACTCATTAAAGGAGAACTATGGGGTCAGTGTTTTTCCCCATAGTTCTCCTTGGGGTAACGGGAGGACACAAACTAGCATCCTCCCGTCACCCTAAGCTCAGTATACCGCGAGCTACAGCTCGCGGTATACTGAGACGCCGCACCTGGAGCGGATCCCGACTTAGATGACGGGATCCGCCCAGCTGCGTGAGTGACAGCTGGCCCTGCCTATCTAGAGGCAGAGCCAGCTGTACACGCCCCCTCCCCCGTCCGTTCCGCCAGTCAGCGCTGGCAGATCGGAGCGGGGAGAGTGGAATTCAGCCCGGTATGTTTTCCCTCACCTCCCGATCTACTGAGCCGACCTGTGACAGTCTCATTGTTACAGGTCGGCTTAGAACTATGACGTGAGTGGAAATCACTCATGTCATAGTTCTCCTTTAAGAGCTTTTCTTTAGTCACAAACAATATGAAACATTTTGGGACGACACATGGTCCCCTTTATCAGCCAAATCTAAAAGCTGTAGTTATATCAACTCTGTATAGCAGGCATGATAGGGTGACAGCTTTACTATGGCAAACCCAAACTTTAGAATATGTGGCAAACTTCTCCACACATACCCAAAAGGCCTATAGATGTGTGGAAATACAGACCTACAGAACCTTATCATTGGCACTGCATTTTACAAAGACTTCCTCCCTGCTGACTGGAGAGACAGGGGAGTAAAGGCAAGATAAGGGCAAGCTCTTCATGGTCCCTTCATGGTTCCCTACTGTGTGATAGCGTGATTTATTTTATGTTGGTAAAGTTGCTGTAAAAAAGACACTTTGTTTTTTCAGGACAAAGCAGCAGGTTTGCTTTAGAGCCTCTAGCACCCCATTTGCCGCCCTGTGAAATTCCTTGGGGAAGCATGGACCATGTGGCTATCTCCCTTTCCTTCCATGATACAGTGCTCAGCTAAGCCCAAACTCTGTCAAATGGTGGCAGGGTGGGTCCTCAGGTCTGTGTAAGCTTCAACCCAGACTGACCCATAACGGACACAGAGCTTTTTCTTGGCACTCCAACTGGTGAAGCTCTTGAGGTGCTCAGAGAAGGTAAGCATGAGAAGGGAAGAGGGCAAGCTCTCATTTGAACCTTTTACAATGCCTTGATTGAACAAATGAATTATTTAGTTTAAAGGTCCTATGTTGTATGGCCTCATTTAAAGGGTCCACCAAAAGACTCTTTGGCCAGTATAACACGAGAATGATCACATAAATCCTCCCTCTGGAAGTCATAAATCCTCCCTCTGGAAGCCATCTTCTGCATGATGGTCAGCCGTGCAGTCTGTTTATCAAAGATGACTAAGGAAGGGTAAAGCAGGAATAAATATGTAGGGTTAACCTATGCTGATGGAAAATATGGGGGGGGGGTTAATGGATGGAATATTTGTGCCAGTCACACTGTCTTGTGACCGGCTGCAGGATGGATGACGTGTGACTCACAGCTGTGGCCTGCACATAGGCTTCTCAACAACATGAATTATCAGCAGCCTCGCTTAATAATCATTATGAAAATGAAGATAAACTATTAGAAACTTTTCTAAGTAAACACAGCCGTGTTATCCGATTTTTATGTACCCAAAATATGTTTTTTTAAATGGGAAAACACCATTCGAACCAGTAAACACTGCAAACAAATAATGCCACGCTGAGCATTCACAATAGTCTGGGCCGTCTCTCTTTATGTAACTGGCGGTCTGTTAGCCTGTGTCTCGAGTAATATTTGGGTAGATTGCTTGTAAGCCAGCAGCCTGTGCAATCTCTTTGTTACTGAGCAGTCTCTCTGTAACTTAGCAGCCTCTGTAGAATCTTGTTTAACATGGCAGCAGTAAAAGCAACTTTCAGGTAAGTTACAGGCAAAAGGTCTGCAGGTTGGGTGGGATTGTGGGTGGTTTGTGTGTTTCTTCAGAAACTGGCCTTGTGAGCACAGTACACCTCCCATTGGCCCAAAATAATCTTAAAATGTCAGTCCAAAAAGAGTTCATGTAATTATAGTTTGAGCGGGTGGCTGAATCTGCCCCTGACCTCTTGTGTGCAGGGCTGTATTTACTCTCTCTGCTGCCTCAAGGCCAGGTTCCTCAATGTGTGCCCCTACCCGCCAACCACAAAGGCCCCCCAATCGAGAATGGCAGATCTGCAGGCTTCATACAAGTGATCTCGGTGACATCGCTGGGATCACTTGCACAAAACAAGCGGCAGCTTCCCTGCTGTACATTTAGCTCTGCTTGCCCAAAGCCGGGCTAAATGTAGAAAACAGCTACTCGCCCGGCGCCCGGAACTGTATGTCCCGGGCATTGGGAAATAGGAATTCCACACCCCTGCTGCCCCTCTTCTCCCTGCTGCCCCAAGGCCGGGCCTTGCTTGGCCTTGTGAGAAATCCGGCCCTGCTTGTATGTATTGGATACTCCAGTGGTGAGATCTATCTAGGGTTGCCACCTGTCCAGGATTCACCCGGACAGTTCGGGTTTTGAATGCTGAGTTCGGGTTTCATGGCAGCAGAAACCCAGACACAAGATGTCAGGCAGACAGGGGCAACCAGAATTAGGATAGGGGCTACTGGCCCCCCCACTGAAAATAGTCTCAACTGTGATACTTACATATGAATGGGCGGGGCTATTTACATATAAATAAGCCGCAACTCATGCTCCCAAAAAAATGTCCGCGCATCGCTAGTGTGTTCGGGTTTCGCTTGAAGAAAAAGTGGCAACCCTAGATCTATCTGCCATAATTCCTGACTATTCATGTGCTCTTGGGAGTTTTAGAAGTTCTCACCTAGCTTTCCATTTCCGTTCTATGTAAAAGATGTTTTTTTAAATATAGCTAGGAAACAATAATGTACTAACAAATAACGTGTGAAACCAAACATATCCAACCGTTTCTTTCAATGGAGGCTCAAAAGCCCATCAAACACCACAGCGCTGCTCGTTCAGCTCTCTGTCAAGCCGTCTTGCAGCCTCGAGTACACTGGGTCAATGCGTTTCCGAGGCATCGTTTTTTATTTGAGTGGAGAGACGGCTATTGATGATTGCTTTGAAATTTCCTGTCACATCCTGACCTAGGGACACAACAGCAAGTAAGCGGAAATCTTCCAAAGTAAGAAATCTTAGACAGTTTTTATTGAAAGATCTCCCCTTATCTCTTGTTCTAGGGAGAACTCAAAAATGTTGGATTTCTTTTTCAGTGACAATGGTCACCAGAACAAATAGAGATGTGAATGTATTCAACAGGGACACAGACAACAAAAAGGTTTTTGCCAAGAGATACACTTTAAGCATTTGGTAATATAATAGGTATCCCCGTTCAGCAGACGCTGCCTCCTTTTGATATACATGAGCAAAATTGGAAGAAACAGCAAAACGACTGAAATAACAATCTGAGCTAATGGATAGAGTTCAGTCTTCTGTATAAACGACCTACTTACTGCATGCCATCAAACTAAATTGTACTAATGGAATCTTATACTACCACTGTCATAGTAAACCATACTCTCAATATAATGCACAAGCAGCCCTACATAAACGGCATCAATTAAAAAAACAAACCGATACATAAAAAAACAGAACTATCAAACACGTCATTGTCTCAGTTATGTTATTCATATGAAACAAACACAAATTGTTATGTATAAACAATTTTTTTTGCTCAGCGCACTGTGAAAAAGCTCTTTCATGGTCAGAGAAGGGATTCCCTATTTTGCCGCTCACAAAGAATTCCATTAAACATTATTTTCCAGAGGGGTTTTCCAAGTCTAATGAACACTTAGGCCGAAGCAGCCTAAGGATTCTAATTCACGAAGCAGCCGAAGGATCTAGCCGTAGCTTCGGCTGATCCTTTGGCTAGCTTTGGCCCCAGGACCCCTTTGGTTCAGTAGAACCGAAGGGCTGCTGTACGGGCTATTCACTATAGCCCGTACAGCTCCGGCTCGACAGAGCCGAGGTGAAAGCCGAAGCTGGCCGAGCGGCCGGCCGACAGCCTGCTTCTGACAGCTGGGCGGAGCCAGCCGTGATCTTACGGCTGGCTCCGACCACTTGCAGAGAGATCAGCGTCCCTGGTTACCAGCTAACCAGGGACACTGATCTCCAGACAGCCCCACTCTCCTGGGCGCTTCGAGAGTCTCCTGCTCCCGGCCGCCCAGGAGAGAAACACTGATTTTTCTTTTTTTTTATTCTGACATCGAGCCGTTGGCTGTCGTCAGAATAATAAAAAATGTCACCATAGGAATGCATTGCTAGATTCCTATTGGCTTTTTCAATTTGCTAAAGCCAACAGCAAACTAGCTATTGCACCCGCCCACTGCTGCTGTCAATCAGCAGAGGGGACCTTCATCAGGTCCCCACTAGTGATTGACAGCATCAGAGGGCGGGTGCATTAGCTAGTTTGCTATTGGCTATTGCAAATTGAAATAGCCAATAGGAATCTAGCAATACATTCCTATGGCGAAAATGTATTTTTTTTTCTTTTTTTTGACGGCAGCAGAACCGCCGGCCAATAGAAAACAGTTGGGCGGAGCTAGCGGTCACTGCTAGCTCCGCACAATCTTTTACTATTTATTTGTTAGTACTTTTTGCACTATTTTTCTGTACTGCTCGGTCCCACAGAAGGAGCAAGCAGAACAGCCGAGCCGAATGCCACACAGCGCACTCACTCACTGCAGTTCGGCATCTATAAGAATAGACCGAACAACAGCGAGTAGCCTGCCGGAGGTTCGGCTTAGGCGATCCAGATGTTGGATCGGCTGAGTCGAACTACTTCTGCACTTCGGGTTGGCCGAACATGCTGAGCATGTTCGGCCGACCCGAAGCCACCCGATGGAATCAGCCGTACCAGCCTGAAGTGAATAGCCGAACAGCGTTCGGCTCACTTCGCTTCAGGTCGGCCGTTCACTCGTCTGCCTACGGCAGCTTAGTGAATAGACCCCTAAGTACTTAAAGGTGAACGTTTGGGAAAATTCAAAACTACCCTTGCAGTAGGGTTCCCCCCCTCCCCTACGAGGGTTGAATGCTCATTGTTGTTTAGGGCAGTGTGTCTCAATTCGTATATTCGGCACAGCCTTCAACAGACAAGGCCTGCAACCAGAGACTTGGGGGCCCCTTGCAACTACGTTGTGACTAAGTGAGTATTTCCACAGGCATGACCCATATGCTGAGAGAGTGCAGCCAGAGCGACGAAACTGGATTTCTAACTGCCGATCACTGAAATTGTTTTACTGTAAGCCCAGCATGGGAATTGGCTAAACAACTTGCCACCTGTAATTAAGCCTTTTAGATTGTTCAACTGTTGCTAAGCAGTTGAATTTAAGGAACCCGAATAAGATCATTGCAGATATTGGTGCTACAAGTATAAGGATTCGTATGGGACACTTCTGGCAGCACTCTTTCACAATTTTGGTATGCATTGCATGGATTGTGTTCATTTCTGTTAATTTTAGATGTGTGTGTTTGTTCATGCATTATGCATAGTAATGGTGCAAATGTGTTCAAAAGTCACCAAACTCCATGCAGCATGAACTTATATATATGTACTTTGCATTTCCAGGAGCCTGCTTAAATGCAAAAATATTGCACAAAAATGCTACACGTCCTATTTTGTAAAAATGTACTAAACGACACCAAAAAGGTATGAACTTGCCACATCATAATGAATGAAGCTTCTGTTTAAAATGCATTTTTATGCATAAATTGCATGCTATCTATGGCAGGGGGAAATAACTTGTGTGAACAGACCCTGAGGGACAAATATGTTATGAAGCATGGCAGATTCTGGTGCTTTCTGGCAGTAAGGACTGTGAATAATAATGTGAATAATGTAATGAGAATGAGGGGGATTTATCAAAACTGGAGCAGACAAAAACTGGAGCAGCTTCTCTCTTCAGTTTGTTCAGTTAAGATTTGAAAATGAAAGAGAGAAGCTGATTGGTTGCCATGCACAGCTGCTCCCGATTTTGTCTGCTCCAGTTTTGATAAATTCCCTTCAATGTATTTATTACAGGTATTTCTATAGCTCCAACAATTTATGCAGTGCTTTACATGGGGCACATTCACATCAGTCCCTGCCCTCAAGAAGCTTACAATCTAAGGTCCCTATCTCACATGCATACATACTAGGCAGAAGTCAATTAACTTGCCAGCATGTCTTTGGAGTGTAGGATGAATTCGGTGAACCCAGAAGGAAACCCACGCAAGCACAAAGAGAACATGCAAACTCCTTCCAGGTAGGTCCTAAACAGGGACCCTCAGTGCTGCAAGGTAGAAGTGCTAACCACTACACCACAGTGCATAATTGATATGCTTTGAGGGCTGTTGAACTTCTGGTGTTGCAGTTATTAGATTGTTGCATGGAAAGCTGTATTTCCTGCAGTATTAGAATCTGGTATTCCCCGGACCCCTTTCTGCCTTACAAATTTGTGACAAAACTGTCTGAGTCTGACCACAGTTCAGACTTGATGATGACTAATTCCTAACTCTGTATCTGTATCATTCCCAAAAAAATTCTTATACATTTTCAGGATTCTGTGCTGCTAGGATGCCCCGTCTACTGACCACTAACATTCAAACATTTAAGCTGGCCCATACACCTGTAGGATTTTGTATGAACGTTTGTACGAAAAAGGAGCAACATCATTTGTTAGAGCATTCGATGGTAACACCATTGACTCCATTGACACCATTGACACCATTGATGTTAATGTGTCAAGCTCTAATGGTCAATTTCAGGATGCACAGCAGTGATCCTGGTTGGGAGCCACATTCACATATATTTGTTTATTTGAGAAACGCTTTCCTTCCTTCTTCAAATATTTGACTTCCTATGGTCAAAAACAATTGCCTATGTTTACCCATTAGCTCTTAAGCTGGCCATACACTGTGTAGATTTCAGCAAACCGACTGAAATTTACTCAGTGGGTGTGCCTGTTGGCACCCTTCTGCCCAACATCCATCGATCAGAAAATCGAAGAAATAAGATTAAATCTGATTGTTTGTCAGGTAATTCAGGCTATTGTTACGGAAGTCATTTTGAAAAAAGACTCAGTGTAATGCTATCAGAGCCCCTCACCCTAAAGCCCTTTTCAGACATGAAATCTGATCAGGTCCGCCTGGCAGTTTTTAACGTGGACCTGAGCGGAAGTCTAATTAAATCTATGGGCAGCTTAATCTAAACAGAAGTTTTTCCATCTGATTACTCCTGATTCTGCCTGGGTCCAGGGAAAGAACTGGAACAGGGTTCTGTTCTGGCGGACCTGAATGGGACAGATTGTGGGTAATCTGATGTAAACACACACGTCTGTTTACATCTGCCAGGAAGCTAGAGTCCTTATGGCTGAAGTTCTCTGTGAGCACCTGCGCATGCGAGTGTGCATGGTTTGACTCAATAGAATTGTGCACGGCCATGTGCCTCTGCGCTCATTGTGAACTGTGGCGCCAAACGGGCTTTTCAAGGCTGAGACGTCCAAGTCTCCAAAGCTGAGTGATCGTCAGCTTTTCCTTGCATCCGAGATCCTGTATCCTGATTCTGACCTTCCATTAGCAATCGGGCTTGTCTAGACCTTCTGATTGCTGCTCTACATTCTGCCCGTTCCTTGACTACACATTTGCCTGCTGTCTTGTACCTCGCTGCCCGCAAATTATTAACCCAGTCTGTTTCTGACTTTGTCTTTGTCTGCTGTCTTGGTACCTCCTTGCCTGATCATTGCTGACTTTGGCTTGTCTTGGACCTCTCTTACTGGTGACCAACTTTCATGTCTACTTCCTGCCCCGGGAACGTCTGTCCCATAAATTCCGACATAGATTCCAGTGGCAACTCTATCTTTGCACCTATGACACTCCTTGTCCTTGCATGCCTGTTCCACTCTCCAAGGGTTCTGGGACTGGAGCAGTAAGAGAGGCCGCCCTCGTCATCTCAGGCTCCCCTAAGGTACATGACAACATCCGACTCCCCACAAACCTAACATGGGTCCGTACATCTTAGTTTTTCCCTCCAAATCCAAGATGGAAGAAAAACTGAATGGGCGCGGATGTCACAGCATTGACATCCGTTCCGTACTGCTCTGATCAGCAGGGCAGCCATGCACAGATCCCCTGCTGATTGGAATGGACAGAGCCTAAAGGGGCCTAAAGCACCTTTTCATCTTTTCGCGTCTATGCAACAAATTTTACATTTTTATATTTCCGAGTCAGGACAACAAAATAATTAACTTACAGAATGTATTAATCATATTTGTTGTGTGGACTCTTCAAGTATCTATTGTGCCTAGGCAAATATTGTCAACTGAAGGTCTAATGGCGGCCATGTACGTTTATATATATGATTCTATTTTCAATTGATTTGATAACTGGGAGAAAGGTTACAATTGTACAATCCATTTGATTAAAATCAATCAAAACAAATGTAGAGAACGTAGGTTACGTCCTGATCAACACGTTCCGATCCTATGAGACAATCATTTAAATAAAAAGAATGATATGAAAACAACATGTAACGATAATATCGCTTTGACTTCTATGCGACCAAATCTTATTGCCACACTGATCATAATAATATCGATGGAATCGATCAGGTTTGTTTGATTCAGACTGTAAGCCCTCACGGGCAGGGCCCTCCTTACCGTCTTGTCTTCAATTGTATTGTGATTGTAATGTCTTCCTTATATTGTAATGTGCTGCGCAAACTGTTGGCGCTCTATAAATCCTGTATAATAATAATAATTTACACAGTGTATGTACCGACAATAGTTAACAGATTCAATCATATTGTCTGATTCTGAAAAGGATCGTTCGATCAAATTCTGCGTATGGCCCCCATAACTGTAGACACATCCCTATGGCAGACACATCCCTATGGCAGACACATCCCTATGGCAGACACATCCCTGTGGTAAAGTCTAAACATCTCCCAGGATAAACTATAAATACATTATATGTTTGCACAACTAATAACTAAAGTTACATATAAAATATTTATTGCAAATATTTTAAGTGTTTTAGTTGATATAATTATTAAAATGCAAGTGATTTTTGCAAATCGATTAATTAACTTTAAGTGAAATTATGTTCATTCATTCAAATTGTCAATGTCATTATAAACACAAGTATCGAATATAAATACTCTTGTTGTTTCTACAGGGTAATTCACAAAAGGGTGGAGAGTTTGGGGAAGGCAGGGGAAGTGAACAATCTAGGACAACATAGCTAATCTGGAAAAATTCTCCAATTCAAGATCACTTTGCAGTTCAGCTCTGTTGTCCTAGATTGTTCACTTCTCCTGCCTTCTCCAAACTCTTCACCCTTTTGTGAATAACCCTGTAGGTGTTATTAGATAAAATGCACAGATAGTAAAGCAAGATAATTAATAAAAAAGATAGATAGATAGATAGATAGATAGATAGATAGATAGAAAGAGATAGATAGATAGATAGATTCAAGATAGATAGATAGATAGATAGATAGATAGATAGATTCAAGATAGATAGATAGATAGATAGATAGATAGATAGATAGATAGATAGAAAGAGATAGATAGATAGATAGATTCAAGATAGATAGATAGATAGATAGATAGATAGATTGTTTTATTTGCCAAAGTGTCTAACAGATTTCACTCTCCTGACTCCTTCATAATAAACTTGTTCTCCCTTGTAGTCTGGACTGACTCATGAATTCAGTACTCTACGTCCCTGTTGATGAATGCTGGGCTCACACAAGCAGGTATTATCTCTCAGGTTTAATCTCTAAACTACACAAGAAATAAAATGTGAAGGGCAGTAAAGTGAATTCTGATTGGCCATGGCGGGTCACTGCCCATACAGCCATATTCAATAACTCCTGAAACAAACTGCCACACAGACGATTCCTTCTGAGCAATGTTTCAGCGTGGAGTTATTGTAAACACTTTGTACATTAAAAGGATCGCTCTCATTTCTCATCTGATCCCTATTTTTGACAAAAATAGATTTGAATGTTAAAAGATTTCCAGCATCCTGGAAGACATCCATAGTTCCTTCCCTTTAGCAGGCACGTAACCCAATGAGTGTCCTAGATACATTGTGATCTAAACAATGTCTTTATCGATTCAGTATTGTGTGCAGGATTATTATCATTCATCTCTCTCTTATTAAGGGGTTCATTTTGCAAAAACTAGAGCAAAGGAAACAAAAGGCATTGTGATCAGATTTCTTGATGAATCAGAACTATAAATCCTAAATGGTGGCAGTGGGCAATTGTTTTACATTGGCAACATACTAAAGTGCAAAAAACAAATGCGGATGCTCAGTGGTTGAAACCAGACTCTCAGTGCCACCCATATCATCTACCAAGCAGGCAGGCTTGCATGCATTCCTAACCACATGTTATCACTTGCTCCCCAAAAAGCCAGAAATATTTAAAAGATCACTATTTATCACTAGTTATTGGTTTGTATGTTGGCCAAAAAATTTCATCTCAATTTTCTTACTTACGGTAATTTTTCTTTGCTCCAGTGTTACAGAATAGCACAGAAAACCTTTACAAAGACTCATACACAAGCTGTGAATAGAATGCTTCAGTAAGCTAAGGACGCACCCTGCTCTGTATGAAATGTTGGGGTTATCCAGTAAAGATTTGCAAACCGCAAGCAGAATGTCCAATGTGCAATTAACCCTCACAAATCAGAAAAGTAGAAAATTAAATTATGATTGGTCCCCAAAGATTTGCACTTTCCAATTGCGTATCAACATTGACCTTATTGAATAAGCCCGTTTGAGCTTCAAACTCGGAATCAGCCCCATT
>NW_017306830.1:419-31747 GCF_000935625.1 Nanorana parkeri | reverse complement strand
AGTGAAACCATCCATTCTACCAACCCGCAGCATTCAAAAATCCAGCAGCACCTTGGCCCCCAGCACCCCTGAAAGCTCAAGGGTAGGCAGGCAGGCAGAGGACAGCGATGTCACCTGCTAACTTCCCCTACGGGTGTTTGTGACTCGGGCAGGGTGCACACAAGCTGTCACCGGCCCTGATAATGAAGTTTTCCTTTTTTCTTCTGCACAAGTTCCTTTTTCCTACAGCAGAGCGCTGTTGGTCACACATATACGTGATGTCATTGCATCAATCTTTTCAGACACGTCACAGGAAATATGTCCTTTTGGCCTGTGGTCAATAGATGCCTCCTACTGTATATGGCTAAGAAATAACAGGCTGAACTAAGAGCGATAAAAAACAAAACTTTATAGACAACCTTTACATGAAACATTCTAGCAGTTAATACCATTTTGCTGGCTTCTAAAAACCCAACTGCAGCCAAAATATTTTTTTAATTTAAAATTTACATTCTACTTCAGGTTTGCATTTCTGTCTGCGTTCCTGCTGATGAGATTCACCTTCATGTCCTGCGAGGAAAGGAAATCTCGCAGTCCCCATTAGGAGAGATGGAAATCTCTCCTAATGGGGACTGAGACAAAACGTTTGGCTGGAGTCAGGCTTTAACGCTGAACTGCAGGCACACAGTAACATATGGGAACAGTTTAACCTGCCAAAGTATTGCATTTCTGTCCATCCAGGACTGTGATTTACACAGTCCTGTATGACAGCACAGTTAGGTTTGTGACCTACATTTCTCTGCTTCAGTTGTGAAATATAGCTAGGTCCCACGCCTGACCCCAGCCAGTAAATAGATAGTGAAGCAGTAGCAGACTGACCTAACAGCCATGGCCTGTGGCCTTTTGTGATTTTGTTTACATCCAGCTCCACAAGTCACACACTCCTGGCTGTGTTTGCGCATTTCAGCTCCTTCTATGGAGCTGTGTTCTCAGGCCAGATGAAGGGAGACAGCAGGAGACTGTCCATAGAAATCTATGGGGCTGTAATGCACAGACATGGCCAGAATGTAAGCAATCACCGTCCATTGCTGTGGGATCGAGGTAAGTATGCATCTGTGAAAGAGGAGGATGGGTTAAGTTAGGTCAGGGCAATTGGGCAAAAAGCCAAACTCAAGTCAAAATATTTTGGGAGTAGGAAGAGTTAGATTGCCATTGATGCCCCTGTTGGGAAGATTTCCCTTGCTTTCTGTCAGGGCAGGAAACAATGAGAAATCTCTCCATGGGGGACAAAGGAAAAATACATTTTCAGTAGAGTGGAAGAGCGGTTACAGCTTCTGACAATGTTTGTATTGCTGTCTGTTCTGTCTTGTCCAGGTAACAACAACCGTAGCCATTGGGGTCAAAGACAAAAAACCCAACAGAGTGGTTTACTTCTCCCCATTCGGTGCAAACTAAAAAAAATGGTTGGAGTTGGGTTTTAAAAAGTTTCTCCAGGAATGGGCTAAACTCTTTTTACTAAGGTTCACCATAGATGATCAGATATATCTGGAGAGATGGCTACATATCCTTAAAAGATTTGTATAAGCCCCGAAAACTGCCAAAATGCTTGCCTGTTGGTATCAGAATTTGAAGTGCTTAGGCCCACTTGCATGGAGATTCTACAATCCGGAAGATCTCCCTTGGAGGCCATGAACACCTCATGGTGCTGGAGGTGCTCACCATCACATTCTTGGAAGGTCCAGGTAATCGCAAGACAGGCTTGAAATAGGAGGCATTGCCTTCTTTTAGCAAGCTGTTGATAGGAAGCTTCAGGCTGGCCATAAGCCTCAGAGAGCAGTCAAATATAAAGTATATGGCAGCGCAAAACTGCTAGCTTAGCCAAGTTTGCAGTTAAACTCTATGGATAGGGAGGGGGCAGAGTAGGAAGCAATGGACAGTATTGGTAATTCTGTATTCATAATTCCTGCCCCATGTAGGGCTATTATGTTGTGCCTCCCTCCTGTTACCCCATTTCATTGGCTACCCTTGCTATCACCCTTACAAAATTAGACATCATAGCCACATGAGACATGCCTAGGCTGTGGGTGAACAGGCTAAAAATGACGATTTGCCCATTTTGTGCCACTACACCTACAACAAATGCCAAGAAGATTAAACAAACTGTTGACCTGCTCTACTTGAAGTTCAGTTCTAGGGGTACACACCCAGTTTGTTAACTGTAGGTACAAAAACAGTGCACAGGTAGCAGCAATGAGGACCTTGCTGGATTACACTGGCAGAACGGGGGCAGTGTGTAATCTTTTATTATATATGAGAATGTGTTGGCATGCCCTGCCGCCCTAGGCTACAGCCTATGTTAGCTATAAATCCAACCCTGAGCAGCAGCCTTGCACGATAAGGCAATATTGGGGCTCACAGAAGGTGTTAAGGTACAAAGACATTTATAGTTTCTGCCAATAGAGAAACTTTAAATACATGAAACACCGTCAACTCCCTGGTAGAATAAGTAAGGGCTACTGATGACTAAAAGGTCCCTCTATGAGGAAGGATCAGCCAGTGATCATTCCATTTTCTGTATAGAAAGTGGAATAAACCTATTAGTGCACCAAATGCCAGCAGAATTAAAGAGAAGATAGCCATGGTGGTGCAGTGATTATAAGCAAGGATGCACAAAGCTGCCCACCTCTGGGCACCAAAGTTTAAAGGAACATCTCTGTTGAGCTCTTTGACAAGGTGGTGCAAACAGCTTAGAGCATCCACTGCAGTTTAACACGATGATTGACAATCTGTTAAAACGTCTTCATTCACTTTGCTCGCTGCTCGAAGCCTAAGGCCTGCTTCACATACAGCCGAAAAATGTAACGTTTTATACAGTGGTATAGCTTACATATATGCAGTTCCATACAGTGTGCTTTCCAAAAATCACCCATGCCCAGATCATGTTGACTATCATCAGGCCACACACAAGGCCAGAACATTGGGGTGATGGGGTAGTGCAGTGCTGAAACCGTAAAGCTGTGGATACATTTGGAGCAGGCAGTCTCACCCCTGCCTTTGAATTGTCTCCTATGCCTTGACAGAGCAGTCCCTTGAGACCTCACCCAATGAGATTACTCATCCAACGATTGGCAATACTCTGCTCATGCTACACAAAGGCCATGAGATTATTACATTCAAACACAGGTCCCACCATCATGACCCCAGTAATAGGCAATCCACTCTTTCTCCCAGGTGTTTCGGACACACCCTTTCAACCCTTCTGTGCTTCCAATGGTTTTAAATGGAATCAATTTTGGTTTGGTTTGGGCCTGCTCTCTATACAGGATCTACGAAACATGGTTAGCCCTATGGTGTGCATTGGAATCTTCCCTTCCTTTCGGATGAGTGTACGTTGCCACTAGTTGCATCTGGTTGTCTACTGTTTTATGATACATACATACTTCCTTTATCATGTATTTGCAAATGTTATAAACGTAATTAATCCTGGATGTGTGGCTATGAGTACCTCTTAAAAAATGGTCATCTGAAGGTCCAGTCCAAAATGTAAAATCCATGAATGTAAAAAACATTGGGGTCCTTCCAAAATCTATATCAGACTCTTATTCCAGATAGGAGTCGGGTATGAATTTGAAGGGCGGACCCCACGCAAGAACACAATCGGTGTTTTTGTGTTCTTGCGTGGGGTCCGCCCCAGAGGTGTAGAAGCCTTGGACCATAACCAGGTCCATACACTACACACACTGTTACACGTCGGCTCAATAGATTGGGAAGTGAGCGAACGCATACTGTCGCTCGCTCACTTCTCGATCATCACCCTGCAGAGAGCCATGACTGTCACTCACCGCTCCCCACAGGGATTTTCCCCTCCCCTCTCCGATCCTACAGCGCTGACTGGAGGAACGGACGGGGGAGCCTGCTGTCACTCACGCAGCTGGGTGGATCTCAACAGTAATGTCGGGATCTGTCCCGGCTGCAGCGTTCTCGGTATATCGCGAGCTACAGGTCACGGGAGGACGCTAGTATATGTCCTCCCGTGACCCTAAAGAGAACTATGGGGAAAAACACTTACCCCATACTTCACTTTTAACCCTTGTAGTGCGGGGGTAGCCCCATTGCAAGGGTTAACTTTTTAGATTCCTGGAGTTCCTCTTTAAAGAATTTCTAAAAAAATCATGCATGCAACAGTTTTTAAACTTTCAAGCACACACACCGGCTGCACATGTAAAACCGTATCAAAAGTCAAAATGAAAAAAAAAGAAAAATGTTTTTCATTTTCTACAGCAACCAATGAGATTGCAGCTTTTTCCAATGCGGATGAAACAAATTAACAAAACAATTTGAATGCGATAGGTAGCGTTTCCTCAAATCCTTCCACACAGTTTTACAACCTGGTAAACTGTCATACGATTTGGCACACCCCTGCATGCAGGACATTGATATACTGTATGCAGCTAAAACTGCTCACTATAACTAGCACCATCTACTTCTCAGGAAGGAAAAGCTTTTTTTTTGGTCAGTTCTGCAGCAACAACTGTAATCTAAATACCATTTGCTACATCACACCAGAGTCAGTGTAGACATACTGTATATTATATATATATCTACAGTATAGCAGGATTTCAAAACAGCTGTCTCTCATCTCATGGGCAGCAGTAGAAGATGAACGCTTTACCCATTTGACTTGTTTGCTACATTTATACTGATGATTAGATATAAAGATATAGATATAGAACAATCCAGATACTGTTTGCATTCTTTACAAGAGCATTAAATGCATTCTACATTCTATAATTGATTAAATCTGCCTTAAGGCTAGGTTCACACCATTTTCCGGGCCAGATCTGGACCAGATCTGGAACATAGTGCATTGCGTTTTTGCCACGTTTTTAACAGCGATTGTACAGCGATTTTGCAGGGATTTGATTTTTTTTAGCTTAAAATGGTCTTACAAGTGGGTTTTGATGCATTCCAGTGCATTCCAGACCAGACAAAATAGGACAAGCAGTATTTTTCTGGTCCGGTCTGGAACGGACTGCGGTGGTGGGAACAGAGGCCAGAAATACTATAGGGATACATTGGGATGCATGTTGGGTCCGGAAACAGTCTGGTCTGGTCTGGAGGTAATCTAAATGTGGTGTGAATGGGCCCTTTGATCAGCAGTATGTAGAGGTGAGGAGATGGAGCAGTCATAGAGCACCAAGAGCCAATCAGAGCCAATTTGAAAGCTCTAAGCGCTAATCAGGGCCAATCAGAGAGCACTAAGAGCCAATAAGAGTGCACTTAGAGCCAAACAGAGAGTGCTAAGAGCCAATTAAAGCCAATAAGAGTGCACTAAGAGCCAATCAGAGAGCACTAAGAGCCAATCAGCTGGCCATACACTTTATGATTTTTCTCATACAGCCCAGCATAACTCCAGCCAAAATATTTTATTTAGTGGTGGACAGAGTAGGAAGGGTTGGAAAACATCACAGCACCTTGCCTCAGTACCCTCCCTCCCAAAAGTCCTCAGCTCTGATGCAAACAAGGCTGACTCTTGGGAGGAGCTGTGAAAATATCAAAGTGCCTTAATCTGTGGATGTCAGTCTGGAGGAGTAGATGTTCCTAGGCAGGCTGTGCTTGCATGCAGATTGCCCTAGGTAATGTCCAAATGCGATGCTGAGCATTTCTAAATGAAAGAACTGAAATCCAATAAATGAAAGGGGCGGGCCAGAGACAGTCAGGCTGGGGAGAAAAAAGCTAGATGATGCAGGATGTCCTCCAGCCGGGAAATGAGACGGGCTCTATCTGACTTGTTGCAGCTCCTACTACACACTATGAGAAGCTCACAGTGTGCAGTGAGATCAGAGTAAGCCATTTCAGTCCAGGAAATAAGTCTGTACAACTGTGCAAGACAGACTGAAGCTAAGGCCGGAGTTCAGCTTTATATGTATCAGGGTTGAACAATTAATTTAATGAAATGAGAAATCAGCAGTTTTGCAGCCTGTGCAAGTATTTCAGGATAAATAGAGTGGGTGAATCTCCCCAGCGGGAACACCGATTGTGTTTCTTTTCTATTTGAAGTACAACAGTCACTGTGGCTTTATGATTTGTGCATTAGTCATGATTGAGTATTATGAGTCATTCTTTGGAGTATTAGTTGGAATATGTATTGTCATTCCTTTAATTGTTTAGAATTCTGTTCTATTGAATCTAATCCGGTTCACCATAATCGCATTACATATTTTTGATATCAGTGTTGTATCTATTTTTATCCTTATTGTTACTCTTAATTTTTTTGTATACCAATCATTATCTATTGAATTGGTTTGATTGGACTATAGGCAGAGGCTTATCCACAATAAATTGTACAGAGTGACTTCACTGGTTGCCAGGAGCTGGGCGGGACCCTGGCCAGAGCATCCCAGGTTGCTAAAAGTCGGCAGGGAGATGTGTAAGAGCCATAGACATCTCCTGGCCCAAGTCTTAGCAACCTGGGATGCTCTGGCTGATGTCCCAACCCGAAGACACATCTCCCTGCCTGCTCTGGTTACTAAGAGCTGGGTGGGGAGATGTGTATGTCTTGCTCTTAGTAGTCTGGGATGCTCTGGCTGGTGTCCTGCCCAGCTCCTGGCAACCAGTCATATGAAGTGGAGTGAAGTCACTGGTTGCCAAGAGCTGGGCAGGACACTGGCCAAAGCGTCCCTGGTTGCCAAGAACCGGGCGGGGAGATGTATATGGGAGAGGGTTGAGGAGAGAAAAAAAGTCAGCTGCCTCCGTAGGTTGGTGAACGTTTGCTGACCCACGTAGCGGCAGCCCCCCTTCAAGTGGTGCCCAGGTTATGTGCCATACACTGGATACACCACTGGCTATAGGTCATTATTGTACATGATTCGTAGATATTACCATTCTTGTTTTATAAGTATTGTCTTTTTCTCTATATTTTAGCCATGATGAAGGGGACTACTAGAGCCCCGAAACATGTTCACTCTCCTGCCTGACTATATTATGAACTATTGAGGTTGTTTTGAACTCGTTTACTATTTGGCCTGGTGTTCTTTTTGCTGTTCTCTTGCTCCTTCCTGTAGCTACCCCAGCCTGGGGCACCCTGTCTTGTGAGAGCTGCCATAGCTAGTTAGCTCTATGGATTGGAGTCATTTTTCATATTATTAGGTGATTGACAACCTAAAATCCAAGTTCTTAGATATAACCTCTAGCAATAAAAACCTAATGGGGGGTCTAACCCTTCTCTACTCTATCCAAAGCTTAAAAAAAGGATTTAGATACACTGTTTGTGTGTGTGGTTCTGTTGCTCTGTGCCTTTGTGGTGTAACATCTACACAATGCATGATGGTCTTGTGTCTTGTCTATATGTCATGGCTGTCTCCTATTTACAGGCCAGGGATAATGGTGTGCAATTGGAACAGTTCCTTATTCTCATCACATTGTTGTGGCCACCAGCCCACAACTTCCCATTTCCCTCCTATCACCTGTAATGGAATCAGAACGAGAAAGTCAGGTAACACCTCAGCCTTTCACACAACTTCCCCAGTGATACAGAACAAGAATAGTTATAGGAACAACTACCTGCTATGTGGAACCAGATGTGCCTCCTGCTTTTAACCCTTCACTGCCGGAGAACATGTTGTTTACTATACATCAGCCTGACCCAATTTTTTTTACTAAAGAGGTACCCCTAAAATAATTTTCAGGTCACAGGGAACCCCTGCTACAAATTATATCTTCAAGGTGCAAAAGCATGTTTAGTTAGCTGATATAATATGAAATAAAAGAGTGTATTTCACCCCCCTTCCTTATTTTCAGTAATAATTATAAAAAAGAAATGAATAAAATTAATGGCTGAAGAATAATGTAGAATAAAACAATTACATTTGCAGTCCCCTTATATTTGTGGTTAGTGGAGAGATGCCCCCTTATATTGATGATGAGAGGAGAAAGGCCTCCTCATATTGGTGGTCAGTGGAGAAGAGTCCCCTTATATGGGTGGATGCTGGAGCAGTGCCCCCTTACATTGGTAGTCAGTGGAGAAGCGCCCATTAAATAGGTGGTGAGAGGGGAAAGGCCCCTTACATTGGTGGCAAGGGGAGAAGCACCCCCTTACATAGGCGGTGAGAGGAGAAAGGCATCTTACATTGGTGGCCAGTGGAGATGCACCCCTGACATAGGAGGTGAGAGGAGAAAGGACTCTTACATTGGTGGCCAATTGGTGCCATTCGGGTCTGGGAGCCTCAGCTTTAGTAATATATATATATTGCTCCTATGTTGCCGTAACAAAAATTGGTGCTCAGACCCATTCGGATGCATTAAACCGAAAAACACATCTGATTGGCCAGAAAAGTCACATGTCCGATTCAGTTTCATTTTTGAACGAAATTCAAACAGGATCCGAAATTCTTAAATGGAAATATGGATTCGGACACATTCAGATGTATTGGGATTCGGAAATTCAGATGTGTCTGAATGTCCAAATTTTGATTCGGAGCTAAACGAATCGCGCATGTCTAGTAGAGTGTGATCGTTCCCTAACAATGAAACAAAGCCCTTACTAGACCTACCTGAACACTTAAGAAGAACTCCAGGAATGTAAAAAGTGAACCCTTGCAGTAAGGCTACCCTCGCACTACAAGGCTTAACTGCTCATTTTTCTCTAGGGGCTCAAATTAAAAAAAAATACTCACCCGATCTTCTGTCCCACCTTGCTGCTATACTGGTCCCCACACCCTCTTCTCTCCCGGACTCCGGCGATCTAAGGACCACTGACGTCATCATATCTAATGCAGGTCCATTCACCTCCATTAGATGTGAGGACGCTGAGGGATATAGCACAGCCTGAGCAAAGGGGGAGAGAGGTGAGCGCGGACTGCCGCAGCAGATCAGGTTAGTATATCTTTTGTATTCCATCCCCTAAGGAATAATTAGCAAGTTAACCCTTGCAGTGTGGGGGTAGCCCCACTGCAAGAGTTAACATTTTACATACCTGGAGTTCTTCTTAAACCTAAGCCTTAAATGTAACTTCTTAACACCTAACCTAAGTCAAACAATTTACCCTTAACACTTAATCCTAAAACTCAACCCTATCCTCTTGCCCTAACCTCAACCCAAACCCTTAAAGTGAATATGTGATTTGCCCATGGAGGACAAAACCACAAGTTCACTTAAAGCCCATCTCAGGGCAATGCATGAACCGACTCCCATCCCTCCTTCTAATTGCCCTTTTCTACTTACCTAAAGTTATGGTCACTTGATGTTTGGGTCCCATACCTTCTCTCTTCTTCTGTTCAACAGGGTCCTTCTTTAGATATCATGCACAGTTCCTATTGGTGGCAGAGCCAATTGCAGAGGCAGGGACCTCCCCCTGTCATGGGAACTACATGGTGGTGATGAGGGGACCAGTCCCCCTGAAGATAAGGAATCCCCATGATTCTTCAGCCCCTGTGACAGGAACTGAGCATTCTAGGGGAACGAGACTGTTTAAAAAGGAAACCATGGGATGTGTTCACAAAATGTGTTTGGGGGAAACAACATCCGCGAAAGGTACCTAACTACCATAACACACTTTAGTTTTGACTTTTGCCTGGAATTGGACATTATTTGCATATAGTTTTCTCCTAATTCCTCCCATCTGACTCAGAATCCGAACTCTGTATTTCAATATATCATATCTGACATTAAACATCACAAACAAGGTAACTTTGAGACATTTCTGCACTGAAGTCAGATTGAGACATCGCAGTGTGGACCCACGCAGGTTGCTGCAGGGTGCCCACAACACAGGATATTTTGTCACAGGACGACAGATGGATTGATCACTCATCTTCAGTTGCTATAAAGTGAGGCAGTTCAAAAAGGATTCTGGGACTATAATAACAGAGATACCACTGTTTGGCTCTAGTGTAAAGACTATGCGAACACATAAGTGTTTACTAAATATAGAAATGTCATTTTCCCCAAATTTTTGCAAAAATCAGGGGGAATTCAACAACATTTCTGTCATTTTGGCAAAATGCATTGAAGTCAATGGTGAAAGTGAAATGAAGGGAGTCTTGGTGGTTTTTAGGGCTGCAATGGGCTTTAAATGGCTTCTGAATCTGTTCCTGCTCCAAAATTGCCCCCTTATTGGTTTAATTGTTTTAAGGAGTAAAAAAAAAAAGTACAATAAAAATATGTGACAGTACACAACTAATGATCAAATACACAGACAAAAAAAAGGAAAAAGACAAAAACAAAGCACCTAATAAATGAATCTAAACTACCCTAAATACATCAACAAACCCCTCCAATGACTCATTCATACACACACAGAGGTCCATAGATTTAAAAAACCAGCTGGATCTCTGCATCTGGGAGCCACAGGTATTGTGTACAGCTCCCCTGTACAAATCAATGACAAGCTATGGCTGTATGCTGGAAAACACGGCTTCTGGTGTACCGTGTATACTTGGCTACAGGTGTGGATGCACATGCCTGGATGCAGTCTGTCTGCATCCAGGGGATTACATCTGAACCTGCATGTATGTACACATTTAGAGCAGCATTTACCACCATGCAGCTGCAGTCTATCATTGGCAGGCTGTACACAACACCTATGGCTCCTGGACACAGGGATCTGACTGTTTTTTATGATGGGTGAACATCTGTGACCATGTGAATGAGTCCTAAATAAAGTAAAAAGTCTGTTTTTTTTTCAAGAAAATGTCATCAAAGCAGCTCAATGAGTGAAAATGACAGTCTGCACGTCTGGCAGACGGCAGAAGAGAAATCAATGTAGCTAAAATGACTCTGCTCATCCCGGTCTACGTACTAAAAGCCAATATTGTGAACATCTCTGATGGGGTCCTTATGAAGTAACCTATTGGTCCTCTTGTAGAAATAAGAAGAAGCTGATGCAAAACTTTGTACTTACTTTGTAGGACACAATATTCCAAGGACAGCTCATCCTGGCACATCGGTGGTCGGGGTTCTCCAGCTGCTGCTCCACTTGCCGTATATCCTCCAGGTAAAGCTGAAGGCCCAGACCAGCTATCCAGCTACCTGTCTGATACACTGTGATGAAGTCTTCTTTAAAAGGGAAGTGTGCAGACTTCCTTTATACAGCTGCAGGACACAACTTCTCCATGTTCTAAGTTCTCCTAATAAATTACAAATAGGTAACACCTTTTTTAAATGTGTGATGGGTACAGTAAGGCAAAGAGAAATGTGCAGCAACCCCTGGTGACCAATCAGAAGTCTCCTTATTTTCTTTGCTACAATTGTGACAATCTGATGCAAGGGATCATTGTTGCTATTGGTTACTGCATCCGAACTCTTTGCAATCTATCACAAGGATGATACAGCAAATGGCAGTGTAGCCCCCATCACCTTTTGTGAGGTGGCTACTAGAAATGTAGTGATTGCCAGTCTGGCTGGATTATAGTTGCCATTTATCTGGCTAATTCCAGGTCTTCTGGCATTGAATATACCTACCTGGGTGAAGTGTGACTCTGCTGTAGTTTGGGACATCCATTGGGGGACACTGTGAGGGTGTGAGCAGTTAGGGTTTTCTCAACCAGTGTTGCATGCTGGGTAAGTGCTTATATACTCAAGGGAATTGCCATGTGCTCAGTTCGGGACCAGCCATGGAGTAGTCCAGGTTGGGGTGTTGTCCAGGCTACCCCCCCCAGGCTAGGCCTGGGGGTGGGGCTGCTGGAGTGTGGGAAGTTTTCTGCTAGGCCTCAGTTATGGAGGAGGCCTGTGCTGTTGTCAGAGGAGTAGAACCAGGAATGCTGGTGACTACTGGAGGTGCCCAGAACATCGGGGACCTCAGGAGCAAGTCTGGTGCCTCTCCTGCTGAGGATCTGTGCTCATCCCTGCTCATCTGCTACTCAAAATCCTATTCGCTGTGCTACATTTTCTATATGCATTATACCATTTGGCTAGTTTATTTGTATGCAAGTATCAATACTGAGGTTTCACTTATTGAATATACCTTCAGAATGTGGGTGCGGTTCCCGGATGAGGCGTTAGATCCATATGCATGGTAATGCTGGTGGTGTGACACTTATTTTTAGACCCGGCGTGTATGTATTCAAGTGTGAATGCATCCTATACTATATAATACTTTAATGGCCAGTACATTTACAGTTTGCTTTTCTATGGAAAAAACCTTCAGGTTGCATCCTGCTGTAGTACAGAAGCAGACAGAGCTCCGCGAAATGCGTCACGCTACGTTTATTACAGTCAATGACACTTACCTGCTGAATATTGTCTCCCTATATGTCAGGAAGACTTCTAAACCACTCTTTTGGATTCAATGTGCAATTACATCCTTTGAATATGGTGTGTGTGTGTGTGCATACATATAGATATATCTATATATACAGGTGAAACTCGAATAATTAGAATATCCTGCAAAAGTAATTGCAGTAAGTGCTGCAAAAGGGGCCCAAACCAAGTACTGAGTACATATGCAAGCTTGTACTTTTCAGAGGTCCGATATTGTTCTATGTACAATCCTTGTTTTATTGATTGCATGTAATAATCTACTTTTTTGAGATTGTGGATTTGGGGTTCTTGGGGTTTTCATGAGCTGTAAGCCATAATCATCACAATTATGACAAATCACGGCTTGAATTATCTTGCTTTGCATGTAATGAGTCTATCTCATATATTAGTTTCACCTTTTAAGTTGCATTAGTGAAATAAATGAATTTTGCATGATATTCTAATTATTCGAGTTTCACCTGTATTAGATGAATGTTGATCTATATAGGGAGCAATGTTGGGCAAGTGTAATCCATACTGGACATACTAACATCAGTGCGGGATCACAATTCGTTGGTGTTACTATGTATATGATATTTTAATCTGTTTGAATTAATATTTAACTTTTATATTCACTGATACTCATAGACAGAACACCTTTAAAGACACATTTTGCTAGTTGCTTTGTTTTGTCATATACATTGAGGGGATGTGGTGTTGTGCATGCCCCATCATTGGCATAACCCTATGTATAGAAAAACTGAAACAGTGGGGACTATTTAGCCATCGGCAAGTGTTAAGACAATGAACACATTGGCCAGGCTATGCAGGCACTCCCACAAAGCGGGTAAGTCTGTGGTGTCACTCCCCCAGGGCAGCAAAAGGGAGACAGAGTTTAGTTCCCCTGGTGCTGGGAACTAGTAACACCCCTGGTCATCACCCTAAAATTATTTTATAACCCGTAAGCTACACTGGCTCATGTATGGTATATGAAATATGCTGTTGAGGGTTACATGACAAGTGTACATATATACATGTATACATGGTTGCTAAAAAATGTGCAGAAATGCAATGAATTATTAAAGAATAAGAAAAGTACATGTACTATTTTGTCTCTGCTCTGCAAAGACATGCCATACCTCAAACAGCAAACAAAATGTTTGGCACATGATGCATAGCTCAAATGTAAAGGGTACGAATAACAACAGCTATTACTTCCCTATCTAGCAATTAGAATATCCCCTCATGCTAATTTTACATACATAGATAATATAGACCAGTGTAGGCACATTTCCTGTTTTTTTCTCCATACTCTGATTTTGCTATTATGGTCTTTATTTTGATGTGAGCAATTCTGTGAATTGCCTGCTGCAAAGATTCCTAATGGCTAGTAATGGGTTACTAAGTAAGGTCTATCAGCATGTATGTGGGTGGAGGGAGAAGATATTTATTTTTGACAACGGAAATGTACTACCTAGAAATTACATTTCTAGGTAGTACTAGAAATTACTAGAATGGTCATCAGGGGAGGACTGAAAAGTTTTGGCCTGAGAGGCAAAGACAATTGACTAGCCCTTTCATGGTAGGGTAAGTTTGGTAGAGGGTAAAGAAACTCCGTCATACTAAGGCAGTGGTCTCCAAATTGTGGCCTGCGGCCATAGAGCAGCTTTTTGATTGCCTTTAGCCAGCCTTTGGGGCATTATTCCTCCCACTGACACCAACAGTAGTGCACAATTCCTACAACTGAAACCATTAATAGGGTAATATTCCTCCCAGTGACACCAATAATGGGGTACTATTTCTCCTACTAACACCAATAACGGGGCACTATTTCTTCAACTGACACCAATGGTAGAGTATTATACCTTCCACTGACAGCACTATTGATACCAAAGACAGGGCACTGTTCCTTCCACTGACAACCATGGATGGGGGATTATTCCTCTTCCCTTTGGTCACAGGCACCAGGCTATGTGTTACTCCCAATGACCACCAACCCTGGAGCAATTTTTACTCCCTCCAAGGAAGGGGGATAGTTTACACCTACTGACCACTGAATCTTGGGTATTTCTACTCCTACTGACTACAGTCTGGCTTCCCCCAAAGTCTGAAGTACAGTGAACTGGTCCTTTGTTTAGAAAGTTTGAGGAACCCTGGGTCTCATGTTGACGGACATCTAGATGTATGCAGCCATTTGCATTCCAACGTATCACTGCTTAAATGCATGTGCTCAAAAATGGAAAAGACAGCATTTGCTAAATAAAAGCAGAAAACAGCGCACCAGATCATGCAGATAAAAACACCTTTTATTAAATTCAAAGAGTAAAACTGCACTTACAATACAGTGGTTTGGTCAGGGTATATTACCAGGAAGAAACACCTCCAAAGGGAAGCCAGGTCACCCAAATTGATGCTGAAGACACGCTCACTATGTAGCCAGCATCAGGAGAGATATAAGAAGACATGTGTCATCTGGAGTAAGCACTGTGAGCAGGTGAACCAGAAAGTCCCCAAGGTGTGGTGGGAGGGAACCAGACTACAACCCTGGATCTATAGAGTACCTCCACTAACATGTTTCAGGGACCCGTGCCCCTTTATCAGAGAGGCAGATCAAGTAAATCTCAAGAGGACATTTTGAAGAAATGCAACGCAAAGCAGGTCAAATGCAAACTCCAAACTGTCGGGTACACTACTCCAATAAAGGGCATGGGAATTTCCCTGGCCTGTGTTTGACGTGTGTTCCAAATGCAGGAAAACCTTGACCATGTACATGAGCTCAAAGTGTGTCACGGTGTTGCAGTAACCAGTGGCCATGGTAAAAGATGAGTGTTGTCTTAGAGGATCTGGATAATTGTAACAAACCTTTTCACATATATATGCTAAAAAAGGGGTATTGTAAAGGACAGATTGCAAAAGTGATGAATTTTAAACCCACCAAAATAAAGTATTAAATAATGTACCATGTCATTATCACAAATAATCCTTATCACTCAGCTCCCTTTGAGCATTGTTTCCTTTGCAATTGTCTGCATTTGGTCAGAGCCCCTATGGAAGTCAATGCTGGAAGATCGAAGTTCTGAACAGGGAATAGTGATGAGCCTGGGCTAGGTACGAACCAAGTTCGCCTGAGTTCGCCCACTCAAAACTGTGCCACCCCCTCTCGGCTCAATCATTGGCAGCAGTTGTGGCGGGGGCATTCCCTGCCCCTTTGTGAAGTTTAGCTGCAGAGTTGGGAATGTGTCTGCTGCAAAAGATTGGGGGGAGAGTAGGTTGTCAGTCAAAGCTTTCAGTGGGCTTGGGTGAACTTAGGCAAAAGTGGGTTTGCGCCAAGTCTGGGCTCATAACTAACATGGAGCAGGTGGCTATATAGCACCCAGCCCTTCCTTGCTAGTTACTATGCATTACATCGCAATATTTCTAAAGCTGGCCATACACTTATAGATTATCTGCAGATTTTCTATGGCCAGATGGAAAAAGTGCAACAGACTCCTCTATCTACGCTAAACTGTGTGGATAGAGGAATCTGTTGCACATTTTCCATCTGATCATAGAAAATCTACAAATAATCTATAAGTGTATGGCCAGCTTTAGAAATACTGCTACTATTCAAACGGAATAATATATTATCTTCCTTTTTAGTCAAAACCACACCACACACACAAAATTTTTTTTCTTAAAGGAGAACTATGGGGTTAAGTCTTTTCCCCATAGTTCTCCTTAGGGTAACGGGAGGACACAAACTAGCGTGCTCCCGTCACCCTAGGCTCAGTATACCGCGAGCTGTAGCTTGCGGTATACTGAGACGCCGCAGTATACCGCGAGCAGCTCCTCGCGGTATACTGAGACCCCGCAGCTGAAGCGGATCCCGACAATTGTGCCGGGATCCGCCCAGCTGCGTGACTGACAGCTGGCTCTGCCTATCTAAAGGCAGAGCCAGCTGTACCCGCCCCCTCCCCCGTCCGTTCCGCCAGTCAGCGCTGGCAGATCGGAGCGGGGAGGGGGGAATCCAGCCCCTTCCCTATCACGGCAGAGAGCCGTGACATGATCGAGAGGCGAGCGAATGCCGGTATGTGTTTGCTCACCTCCCGATCTACTGAGCCGACCTGTGACAGTCTCATTGTCACAGGTCGGCTAGAACTATGAGGTGAGTGGAAATCACTCACCTCATAGTTCTCCTTTAAACATTTTGGAGTTCAGCATTTACTTTATTTCATTCTTATTGTAATTGTGGTTTCTTAATTTTATGTTTCTATTCGCCATCTTGCACCTAGATAATATACATGAAACCATAACCCCTGTCCAACACTATAGTACACAACAGGGAACACATTCCAGCTTTGTGGTTTTCCGTGCAGACAAAGGAGTTGGATGAGATCACTCCAAGCCTTATCTCAATCAGACAGCTTCCTCCCCCTGACCTCAGAGACCCTCAGGCACAAAGATGTAACTGCTGTGTAACCCACCTTATTGTACCCCTTTCTAGCGCAAACATATTCCATAGGGCCTTACAGAACAATGATATCCGAGCCTTCTCACCCAAGGAGCTTGTCATCTCACATCCCTTCCTCGGCAACATAAGCACACGTTACGGCCAGTTTGGGTGGAAGGCAATTACCTATCAGAATGTTTTTGAGTCCTGAGAAGAAATCCATGCAAACACAGGAAAATATATAAGTGCCACGTAGGGGAATAAGGACCCCAGTTTTTAATGACGAAGAATGGATTTCCTCTCAACTTGAGAAGATTTCTTCTATCTTTCTGTTGTATCTCTGGGATAAGAAGTAAGTGATTTCCCCAATGGGAACACAGACAGCATTTAAAAACCCAGCAGAGTTTCCGAGCCTTACCAATTTGCCCACTATCTGAATCTGCAAAAAAAATAAATGGCCAGTTTCTTAATTTTAACTGCTTTGTAGACTGCAGGGTGGTCCAGGACCTGCATGTGAGCCTGAATCACAAGACTGGCTGAAAAAGGAACTTTGTAGTTAAACCACTTCCCATAAATGTATTTGCCTGGAGTTAATTTTTCAGTATGTGCACCTGGATATTTTTAATTTGCTGTCTCTATAGGTGCCCATACACCTTGAGATTATCATACGATAATCGTGGGAAATCCCGTGATCGTACGATAATCGCAAGGTGTATAGAAGGCATGCAACCGTTTTTACTGTGCGGTCGCACGTCTTTTGTCAAACCAGCATGCTAGAAAACCTGCCGAGAATCGTACGATTGTCGGCGGGTTTCTAGCCTGCTCGTTTGAGAGCTGCGGAACGGGCTGGTGTGCGCATGCGCACACTGCCCTTCAGCATTGCGGTCATCAGAAGCCAAGCCCCTCAGCGGGGCGGGCTTTCGATGATCGCAAGTACGATCTGCCTGTCCAAGATGGGCAGATCGTACGAGCTTTTAATTAGCTTACGACCATCGCAAGACAAAAGTCTTGCGATGGTTGTAAGGTGTATGGGCACCTTATGACTGTGAATGGTGTGAAGGCACCATGTTGTGTAATAAAACATTGAAGAAACATGAGACAGTCCCACTATTCCAATTCCCCTGCCCATGTGATTGGATTGCTGCTTTTCCCTAAGGTATGCATAGAGCTTGAAGCAAATTAGAGACATTTCCCACAATAGAACTTATATCTATGGCATGATACCTTCATGTAGCTTGCACACACAAAGGGAATGCCAGGAGCTGCAGTCTGTCTTATTACAACAATTATTAGGTGATGTGGTTTTAGTGAAGACAGCTTTGCCATTTAGCTGATACTTCCAGAAAGTGCTGACAAGTGATACATCAATATATATAGCCGGTCATGTCAATATGGAATTGTTTGGCACATGCATGCTACTTCCGTCAGGGTGTACTCTGCAGAACGTGTTATCTGTTATGTATTTGTATTTAGTTGCATATGCTTAGTCTCATAATCCAATATAATCCTGCCATTAGATTGCTCACATAGTTCACAATGAAACATTCAACAGCATAGCTGATTTAGCCATGTACCACAGCTCACCAAAGGTCAACAGCTAATACTGAAAAAGATAAGCTTGGCCATAATAATAGGGAAATCAAAAGGGTGACTTCCATATTAAGGTAATTTACATATGTCATCCTTTCGGAGCAAAACAAGTCATAGCAGTAATACATTCTGTAGTTACTGATAAAGAAAAAAACAGAAAATGAGAGGGAGAGTGGCAGGGGGACTTGTGACTCTTGGCTGCCTATACCAGCCAAGAGCCATGAGTCTTCAGCATGGACATGCATCGTTGACTTGTGTCCTTCGTCAAGAAGAAAGTGATGTAAATTGGCACCGGAACTATACACATAGGGGGGAATATATCAAAACTGGAGCAGACAAAATCTGGAGCAAGCTGTGCACGGCAACCAATCAGCTTCTATCTCCTGTTAGAGTTGACCACTTTTTTAGTTTAGCCCAGTACACACTGGCATTTTGTAATCTCATATTGTGAATGTTGTCACCTCCCTCCAGTGGGCCCACCCAGAAAGAAACAGGCTATTGTGACAAAGATCTAGGGTCTTCCTTTGATTTAAATAGATTAAGACAAAGCGAGGTTCCTAAAAATTATTTACAGTGCCATTTACTAGCACTCCTAAACAGCAGCACAGCAGTGTTCCTAACTCAGATGCTTCCTCTCTCAATGCACAGGACTTCACTGGGCTTCAAGTTCATTACCCCTCTACTATTCCCACCAGCAGACCACCATATCTAGTAGACTCCAGCTCCAATCTCCCCTCAATTTGCTGCCTCTTCCCAGACCTCGACCATCTCTGCAGTTGCTGTCTCTCTTTAGCCTTTATCAACCCCTTTTTGGTAGCTGCCAACGTTTTCCTTTAAACAAGTTCTTTCCTACTGTGTAGTAGGAGTATGTTCCTTCTCAAGGTGCAAATTCTTTTTAATGGTGCAATGCAAAGGATTCGATTTTTGTCAAAAATTATAAACCCTGTTAAAGTAATCGCAACTTCACAGTTCAAGCATCACAACTAGTGGTAAAGCAAGTGAACGCTCTATCTTAGGGCACATACTCCATGCAGAGTACCGAAAACCCCTTCCCCTTCCCTTCCCCAACTTGGTCAGGGGGAACACTTAAAAGAAAAGAGTCTCAATCACAGTCTCCTACGAGAGGCCATAGAGGGGAATCCCTTGCTTGCCAGGCCTTCCCTCAAGTCTCTCATCACTCAACTCAACCCTACTTGACTTCCCTCGCATCTCATAATCTTGCTATAATTTGACCAAACTGGGGAGGACCCAAAATCACAGAACTTCCGAATTGCATTTTTGAGCTCCCGAAAGACATTCGGGTCTGGGAGCCATATACTAATAAAGCTGAGGCTCCCAGACCCGAATGGCATTCTGGAGCTCCCGAATGCAATTGAGAAATTTGGATCTCGAATGCCATGTATTACTAAAGCTGAGGCTCCCAGACCCAAATGGCATTCGGGAGCTCCTGAATGCAATTCGGAGATTTGGATCCTGAATGCCATTCGGGTCTGGGAGCCATATACATATATTACTAAAGCTGAGGCTCCCAGACCCGAATGGCCTTCGGGAGCTCCTGAATGCAATTCGGAGATTTGGATCCTGAATGCCATTTGGTTCTAGAAGCCTCAGCTTTAGTATTATATGTATATATATACAGTATATGGCTCCCATGTTGCCGTAACGAAAATTCGTATTCAGACCCATTCAGATGCATTAAACCGAAAAACACATCTGATTGGCCAAAAAAGTCACATGTCCGATTCAGTTTCGAGTTTGAACAAAATTTGGAAGGGATCCGAAATTCGGAAACGGAAATTCGGATTCGGTCCAATTTGGGAAATTGGTATGACTTTTGATTCGGAATGAAACGAATCGCACATGTCTAATTTTAACAAACTTTGAGCTCCTGCCTTGTGACCTCTTGCCCACTTATATTACATTTGCTGCGATCCTCACCACTTCGTTCCTCCATCAGAGCAGGGAATCCAAACCGTGTTTAAGCTTTGTGTTGGATGGTGTCAGAGCTTACAGAGGGTTGATGATGTCCTGCTCATGTGGCAGTGTTCATCCTTGCCATTTTGCGCTCAGACCAGAGCTGTGCATCTTGGCAAGAGCTCACATGCTCTCCCATACCCGGAAGCATCGGGTATTTTGTTTGGGCTACAGTGATAGACTCAATTCATTCAGCAGGCATTTAACTTAATTAAGACTACAATCAACATTCTCATTAAGGCCTGTATTCATCTCTCCAACAGGAGAGCTAAATGTTTTTTGGAAAGGTCCAGAAAAGCTCCTTGACACTTTTGATTGCTTTGTAAATGCTCAAAGGTTTAACAAATTGCTAGACAATGGCCATCTATACTGAGCTTTAGGCAAATAAAAAGAATAATTGTCATATAAACGATCATATCTCCAAAACCTGAAACTCTTCTGGTATGAAGGAGGTACACCCACCCTATCAAAGTAGTTAATAATTGACGTCTTCCCGACATCAACAAGAGATAAAATTCCATATTTCTTCCATTTCTTCTGTGCTCTGGCCAAACATCACTTCCTTTTTTTGGATGTCTGGTTGCATAACTCTGTAGCAGGATGAGTCAGAGAGCTGGTCTCCCCCTCTCCTCTCCCCATAGTCCCCTATCCAACATTTACAACTATTCAGAGAATTCTTTTTTTGGACAGGCTTAGGTGCCCACATACACTGAACAGAAGTCCCTGGGCTGTTGTGTTACGCTGTACGTAGTTCCGCTGAAGTTTTTTTTTATTTCTACTTCAAAACTTATGTATTTGATTATTACCAGAGTGCTGTTGTTTTAAAGTTTGTTATGTATTACTTTTTTACTTTTTTCTTTCTTAAAAGAAGGTACAGTAATGAGGCTAACAGTGGACATTTGTGGCACAAGAACGGGTCCTAGACAGTTCAAAGAAGCTTCTGGAAATCTAAAAGTGACACTAAACACAGGAGTTAAATCTTAAAAATACATTCAAGTACCCTTAGTATTAACAGCATTGTATTTTATTTGTGTATCACTCAGCACTAGATCTTCAAATCATCTCTGAATTCATGCTGACACTGTCCATGAAAATGGAACGTTTGCTCTGTTGGAAGCCCCCAACACACAAAGTCAAAATGCCTACAATGGCATTTTAAAAATAAAGCTATAGATAAAAAAATAAGATATAAAAAACATGTACCTTGGCCCCAGCATCCAACCTAGAAGATGTGGTTGATGTCACCGTGCCTCACTGCTGCCTCCTGGGGAAGCTGGGGGCTCAAAATCCCTCAGACATGCACACCAGGCTAATGCCGGGGGCACATTCTCGTAGGAGTTCAAGCAGCCAGCTTTAATTTAGCCTTTCTCATTGACTCCAATGAATGAGGAATTGAAGGCCTGAGTTATGAAGACTGCATTCAAAATCTAAACTTATTCACAATAGAAAAGAGGCAATTAAGAGGGGACCTTATTGTAGTCTTCAGAATGATCAATGGGGACCTCAATATACGGAACATACTGTTTAATGCCAAAACTGTATTGAGAACCCGGGGACACAACAGAAGATAAGAAGAGATGGGATTCAATCTTAGAAGTCGCAAGGGGTATTTCACTGTGAGAGTAGTGAAAGTTTGGAATTCCCTACCACAGGCTGCGGTATTTGCGGATAACATTGATAAATTCAAGAAACTTCTGGATGAGTTTCTTCTTTTTGCAGAATCTACAGGGATATGGGAAGTGTAAGAGTAAGATAAATACACATACACACTCACATACACACACATACACACACATTAACATACATAGGTTGAACTGGATGGACCTTGGTCTTTATTCAACCTTATATACTATGTTACAATGCTTACTTTGGCAAACTGCACTGTTTTCTTGTCTATAAAAGTCTTTAAATCTTTTTGCTTTTTTAATGTAAATTTACATGTTGTCATTATGGTGTTATATGTGTCATGTGTTATATATGGTGTCATTATGGTTCTTATATACTATGTTACAATGCTCACCATAATCACCAAATGTAAATTTACATTAAAAAAGCAAAAAGAATTAAAGACTTTTATAGACAAGAAAACAGTGCAGTTTGCCAAAGTGAACTCTAAAAACAACCTAATCCCATTTCAGCCTTCACTTGTGACAGAAACAAATATCTAAATATCTGGTCATGGGCAATACCATACAGTTAAAAATGAGCTCCATAAAAAAAAAGACACATCTCTTTGGCAATATTTTTTGCCTTTAGGCCACAGTCACGCTTAAGCTGAGCAACTATGGATATTTTTTCGGCCTTTCTATGGCACTTGTACAGGTGTTTTTCCAAGCGTTTCAGTCTTCTGTGCAGGAGTGGTTTCAAGAACATGAGGGAGAATTTACCTTGCTTAGGTGGCCCCCACAATCACCAGATCTCAATCCAATTGAGCATTTGTAGGACGAAGTTGAAAGAGCCATCAGGCAGCTGGTTCCACAACCATCAAATCTCACAAAACTGGACAGTGCTATTCATCAGGCATGGTGTCAGATTCCTCGCATCACCTTTCATCATCTCGTGGAGTCAATGCCAAGAAGAATCGCCGCAGTATTGAAGGCAAAAGGTGGCCCAACGAAGTACTGATGGGCTGGTCATAATAATCTGGCCACTCAGTGTATATACTGTATATAAAGCAAGAGTTTTAAAAAAATATAAAAACTGAAAAGTAAAAATGTCTACAATAAAATTTACCTAAAACCATTACAGTTTTCTTTTACATTTTATGTTATCGATCTTAGATATAGTATTATAGCTTTAGATATAGAAGTACTTTATAGCAACGCATGTGTAATCATGTGTAACTCTGAAAGCAAGTCATCTTTTTGGTCTTCATTATATGAAAAGTGAATAAAAAACAACACAGCTTTTGCTCAGGTCTTCTTGTCTTGAGAGCAGGCCGTTAAGCCATTGCTAAACAGGAAGCAGCTTTTGAGTGAGTCCATGTTTCACAAGCCGACTTTACTCAAAGACTGGGTTAGATTGCATAGGCTGCATATTTCAGCACTGACCAAACATCACGCATTGTGAGGGGCATAATGAGGGTGCGAGTGTCGCGGCCCCCCTCTGTTTGCACGCAGCATGTGCACTGGCTGCTAAGCGATAGGCTTGTGGTTTCATACCCTGCCTAGCACGGTATGCTATCTGTCAAAGAGCAGTTCCACGGAACAGACAAATTAAAGCACAGAATAAATAAATCACTCTTGAAAATCACTATCTCCAACCAGTTAAAGCCTGACTGAACGCTCAGCTTAAATCGGCTAACAAAACGCAAGGTGTGCAAAGTCTAGCAGTATGCTGCAGAGAGTGGTCCTTGCTCTATATGTAGAAGCAGTGGTCTCTCTGCAGAGGCCTGACATACATCCCCGCTGAGGCAGGCCTATAACAGTGCAACCAGCAAAAATCATACTCCTTACTGAGAAATCTGACTCAGTAAGGCCCGGTTCACACCTGGGCGTTTTGTAGCGCGTTCCTACGCTCTGCAAAATGCTCAAACACCGAAATCCCATTATTTCCTATGGGTACGGTTCACACCTGGGCGTATTGCAGGCAGTATGAATGCGCTACAAAACGTCCTACGCCGAAAGAAGTACAAGAGCTTCTTTGGGGCGTTTCTGTCGTGCGTATCCATTGGGGTACAGCCAGGTAGCCCTCGGTAACGCGCGTTTGTCGCTCGGTTTTTTACCGCGAATCGCGATAAAAACGAGGAACACGAAACGCGCATATTCGATACGCCTAGGTGTGAACCCAGCCTAATGGAGCACAATAATGGATAATAGAAAAGAACCTTAAGGCCCGGTTCACACCTGGGCGTTTTGTAGCGCGTTCCTACGCTCTGCAAAACGCTCACACACCGAAATCCCATTATTTCCTATGGGTATGGTTCACACCTGGGCGTATTACAGGCCGTATGAACGCGCTACAAAACGCCCTATGCCCAAAGAAGTACAGGAGCTTCTTTGGGGCGTATTTGCCGCACGTATCCATTGGGATACAGCCAGGTAGCCCTCGGAAACGCGAGTTTGTGGCGCATTTTTTTACTGCGAATTGTGGTAAAAACGTGCGTCAGGAAACGCGCGACAAAGGAGAGAGAGCAGCAGTGACTGGTCTTTATTACAAGAAGCTCTTTCACAGAGGCAAAGTGTCATGCTGGATTACTGCACAGATCTGGAGTCACTTCCTGACTTTGGGGGTCACTCAACTAAACCGTAGAAGTTATTTTAACCGTCTTTTTATATTTTCAACTAGCAATAAATTATTAAAAATAATATTATAAATAACATAATATTACTAATAATTTTCTTTATAAAATGTTGAGGTCACACATCAGGTAGGTTGGGAATTGTTAATAATGTTAATTGTTTATTTATTTTACGTATTGCAGTTCTTGTTTTTGTTCTCATTATACAATAGTTTTTTTCTGCCTGTAACATTATTTTATCTCCCAGATACCCAACCTGATATATCTCCATTCCCTCCTCTCATAAACACCTAATGCAGCCAGAAGCTGGTGTTATTACAGGATGGAGGGGGAGGAATAATATATGAGAAGACAAGGATCAACTTTAAAACCCAACTGGCAGAAGATATAAATGACACATATGAGTGCAGCTCTGTATTTATTATTAATTAATCAGTACATTTACTTTTTAATATGATGTAAGTGCAAGTGAATCCAACTTGATTTTATCCTCTTTTATATCTGTGCACAGCAGGACTCAGACTGGGAGGGAGAGCCAGCATTGGGGGCCAATCAGATGAGCTGTATGCAAATATGTAGACAAGTTTGAAAGATAGAAGAGAGAGCAGAGTGAGCAATGAGATGACATCCTCTGTCTTCCGCTGCACCTTTAATGTCCAATCAGGCAGGGGTTGTTTTTGCACACCATGACGCACACATGTAAATCTGCACAGGGAAAAAAAGTGCAGGTCTGTAAAAAGTCTGTTGTGGTGCGTTGGCATGAGCAAATAATGCTCATGCCAACGCTCATGTGCATCCGGTCTTATTGTAACAGAATAAGTGGTATCACCTGTCTGGCTGTGCTGTCTAGCATGACCATATGAATCTCAGTGAGAGAAATACAAATCCTATGGCAGACACAACTACAAGGGCATTTAGATGTTTTGCTGAAGGTCAAATTTAAAGTGCGGGGCAAGGCAAGATATGGCAAGGCAAGGTATGTCCACCCTTGAAGAGGAAGACCTGTGTAAGCTCCAAGTCATGAATTGGAACTTACACAGGGCTGAGGACCCTCCCTTCACCCCATGACATTGCTCGGTGCCTGAGCAGCCAATCACCAAACACAATCAGTATTATGTGTGAGGAAAGAGAGAGTCACATGGTCCCCCATACCTGGAACTATTGGGGTTTTTCCCTCTCAATGGCTGGATGGGATAAAAAGGAGAGCAAAGGCAAAATGAAGGCAGCACTCACTACATAAAAGGTTTTTTTTCCAATTAGGCTTTGATTGCACTTTTCAAAAACAACTCTAGTCTGTATTCCTATTACAATGCTGATGTTATAACAGGAGAGGATATGCTGGGACTTTACAACTTCTTTAAATAATACAACAACAGAGGTCTATACATCAGACAAAAATGAGGGACACCTGAGAAGGAGAGAGGAACTTGGTTCCTAAATGAGGGACAACTGAGGAGGGGAGAGGAACTTGGTCCACAAATGAGGGACAACTGAGGAGAAGAGAGGACTTTAGTTTCTATATGAGGGACAACTGAGGAGGAGAGAGAGACTTGGTTCCCAAATGAGGGACAACAGAGGAGGAGAGAGGAACTTGGTTCCTAAATGAGGGACAACAGAGGAGGAGAGAGGAACTTGGTTCCTAAATGAGGGACAACAGAGGAGGAGAGAGGAACTTGGTTCCTAAATGAGGGACAACAGAGGAGGAGAGAGGAACTTGGTTCCTAAATGAGGGACAACAGAGGAGGAGAGAGGAACTTGGTTCCTAAATGAGGGACAACAGAGGAGGAGAGAGGAACTTGGTTCCTAA
Organism: Nanorana parkeri; assembly: GCF_000935625.1. Classification (NCBI taxonomy): domain Eukaryota; kingdom Metazoa; phylum Chordata; class Amphibia; order Anura; family Dicroglossidae; genus Nanorana; species Nanorana parkeri. Next base: position 5,491 of record NW_017306830.1, on the reverse strand, counting down.
ATGAGGGACAACAGAGGAGGAGAGAGGAACTTGGTTCCTAAATGAGGGACAACAGAGGAGGAGAGAGGAACTTGGTTCCTAAATGAGGGACAACAGAGGAGGAGAGAGGAACTTGGTTCCTAAATGAGGGACAACAGAGGAGGAGAGAGGAACTTGGTTCCTAAATGAGGGACAACAGAGGAGGAGAGAGGAACTTGGTTCCTAAATGAGGGACAACTGAGGAGGAGAGAGGAGCTTGGTTCGTAATGAGGGACAACTGAGGAGGAGAGAGGAACTTGGTAGGGACAACTGAGGAGGAGAGAGAGACTTGGTTCCCAAATGAGGGACAACTGAGGAGGAGAGAGGAACTTGGTCCACAAATGAAGGACAACTGAGGAGAAGAGAGGGATTTGGTTCCCAAATGAGGGACAACTGAGGAGGAGAGAGGGACTTGGTTTCAAAATGAGGGACAACTGAGGAGGAGAGAGAGACTTGGTTCCCAAATGAGGGACAACTGAGGAGGAGAGAGGGACTTGGTTCCTAAATGAGGGACAACTGAGGAGGAGAGAGGGACTTGGTTCCTAAATGAGGGACAACTAAGGATGAGAGTTACTTGGTTCCTAAATTAGGGACAGCTGAGAAGAGTTACTTGGTTGCTAAATTAGTGACAACTGAGGAGGAGAGAGGAATTTGGTTCGCAAATGAAGGACAACTGAGGAGGAGAGAGGGACAGAGGGACTTGTTTACCAAATGAGAGACAGTTGGGGTGCTATATAACAGAGATCATACAAACTGTAATGTGTGTCACCAGCATTACTCACAAACGCCACAAAAATTTATGATATGCATGGAGTTTGCTGGTTCCTAAATTAGGGACAGCTGAGAAGAGTTACTTGGTTGCTAAATTAGTGACAACTGAGGAGGAGAGAGGAATTTGGTTCGCAAATGAAGGACAACTGAGGAGGAGAGAGGGACAGAGGGACTTGTTTACCAAATGAGAGACAGTTGGGGTGCTATATAACAGAGATCATACAAACTGTAATGTGTGTCACCAGCATTACTCACAAACGCCACAAAAATTTATGATATGCATGGAGTTTGCATGTTCTCCATGTGCTTGCGTGGGTTTCCTCCGGCTACACTGGTTTCCTCCCACACTCCAAAGACATGTTGGAAGGTTAATTGGCTCCGGTCTAAATTGGCCCTGGTATGTATGCATGTGAGATAGGAACATTAGATTGTAAGCTCCATGAGGGCAGAGACTGATGTGAATGTGCTAGAGAGGAACTTGGTTCCTAAATGAGGGACAACAGAGGAGGAGAGAGGAACTTGGTTCCTAAATGAGGGACAACTGAGGAGGAGAGAGGAACTTGGTTCCTAAATGAGGGACAACTGAGGAGGAGAGAGGAACTTGGTTCCTAAATGAGGGGCAACTGAGGAGGAGAGAGGAACTTTGTCCACAAATGAGGGACAACTGAGGAGAAGAGAGGGATTTGGTTTCTATATGAGGGACAACTGAGGAGGAGAGAGAGACTTGGTTCCCAAATGAGGGACAACAGAGGAGGAGAGAGGAACTTGGTCCACAAATGAAGGACAACTGAGGAGAAGAGAGGAACTTGGTTCCTAAATGAGGGACAACAGAGGAGGAGAGAGGAACTTGGTTCCTAAATGAGGGACAACTGAGGAGGAGAGAGGAGCTTGGTTCGTAATGAGGGACAACTGAGGAGGAGAGAGGAACTTGGTTCCTAAATGAGGGACAACTGAGGAGGAGAGAGGAACTTTGTCCACAAATGAGGGACAACTGAGGAGAAGAGAGGGATTTGGTTTCTATATGAGGGACAACTGAGGAGGAGAGAGAGACTTGGTTCCCAAATGAGGGACAACTGAGGAGGAGAGAGGGACTTGGTCCACAAATGAAGGACAACTGAGGAGAAGAGAGGGATTTGGTTCCCAAATGAGGGACAACTGAGGAGGAGAGAGGGACTTGGTTTCAAAATGAGGGACAACTGAGGAGGAGAGAGAGACTTGGTTCCCAAATGAGGGACAACTGAGGAGGAGAGAGGGACTTGGTTCCTAAATGAGGGACAACTGAGGAGGAGAGAGGGACTTGGTTCCTAAATGAGGGACAACTAAGGATGAGAGTTACTTGGTTCCTAAATTAGGGACAGCTGAGAAGAGTTACTTGGTTGCTAAATTAGTGACAACTGAGGAGGAGAGAGGAATTTGGTTCGCAAATGAAGGACAACTGAGGAGGAGAGAGGGACAGAGGGACTTGTTTACCAAATGAGAGACAGTTGGGGTGCTATATAACAGAGATCATACAAACTGTAATGTGTGTCACCAGCATTACTCACAAACGCCACAAAAATTTATGATATGCATGGAGTTTGCATGTTCTCCATGTGCTTGCGTGGGTTTCCTCCGGCTACACTGGTTTCCTCCCACACTCCAAAGACATGTTGGAAGGTTAATTGGCTCCGGTCTAAATTGGCCCTGGTATGTATGCATGTGAGATAGGAACATTAGATTGTAAGCTCCATGAGGGCAGAGACTGATGTGAATGTGCACTGTGTAAAGCGCTGCGTAAAATTGTCGGCACTATATAATTACCTGTAATAAATAAAAAATATAATGAGAAGGATTAAGACATACAATACACAAAGTATAATTGTCGCCCAATAAATTTGACCGATACCACTGCGTTGTGAATTCACCACGTGCATTGTTGTTTAGTGAGAATGAAAGTGGCAATGGAGCTGATATATTTATGGCACACGGAGCCCGGCTAACACAACCCTTTTATTATCCCCCTATGTCAGAGCTCTGTGCAGCTGCACATCTCACAGAGCTCTAAACCGGCCAGATTTGGAAACTCTCTTGCATCTGTCTATCTGCTCTTCCTCTACCCACCCATTGAGACCACAAGAAAACCTCCACCAGGAGCCTGAAATGTCACGCAAAGCTAAAAATTGAAGGGCCTGTTGGCTTTCTTGAGGTCACTGCTTGATAGGGACCCTAGAATTAACGCGGGACAGGTCAAATTAAGGGCTCAGTCTTTCTTTTACATATAGGAACTGAAACCAAACACTATATTCTTATCCAGTCCTTCAAAAAGGAAGTGCAAGTTAAGATGTTTAAATTAAACAAAAAACCCAGAGGTACTTTTCATAACACAAACGTGAGTATATTCTGGGTTAGGAGTGGACAAGAAACCTTCTATGGAGAAATGAATGCTGGCTCGCAGTACTAATAAAAAGGCAGACTAAAACTGAACAACACAAGTCATTGAATGCCAGAGATGGAATTCTTAGACATCAGGGCCCCCAAGCGGTGACTGACTGCTAATACAGCCGCTTCAGATGAGCAGAGGACATAACCGTATTTAGAACTGGAATGTGTAGGGCCTTTAAATTTAGGTTGGCTGCATTTGACCCTCGGCATACTGAGTGTCAGATTTGGTGGGGTTAAAGTGCAGCTAGGAAAGCTAAACCTGGCCATACAGTGGTAGATATCTGTATGAACGTTCTGGTCAGAACATTGGATAATGTCATCACCTGACTAATGTTGTTTGAAATTTCGTTTGTTTTTAAACATTTGATTTTGGAATGAATGGAGTCTTCTGAATGAATTCACTGATACAATTTTGTTCCTTTGAGAAAATGTTTCCATCCTGCTCAATTGTTTTCGTCACTGCGGTCCAAATCGATTATCATTTTGGTCTAGGGTGTAAACTAAAGACTAGGGATGCACCGGTACCGTTTTTTGGTATCAAGTGCTGATCTTTTTTTCGAACACAGATACTGGAAGTCCCATTTAGGAAGCCGGGTGGCGTGTAATGACTCGCCGCTCAGCTTCCTGTTTAGCCAGGAAGCTGTCTCCATGCTCCCTCGTCACCAGGTGGCGAGGAAGCATGGAGTCAGCTTTCTGGCCAATCAGGAAGCCGGGCAGCGAGTCATTACACGCCACCCGGCTTCCTTAATAGGACTTCTAGCATCTGTATTCAGAAGAAAAAATATCGGTACTTGATACCAAAAAAACGGTACCGGTGCCTGGGCGGCGGGTAATGACTCGCCGCCTGGCTTTCCTGATTGGCCAGCTTGCCGACGATGCTGTGTGTAATGACTTCCTGATTGGCCGGGAGGCTCCATGCTCCCTCGTCACCAAGTATAAGCGATAAGTATCGGGAGCATTTGGACAAGTACGAGCACTCGCCCAAATACTCGGTATCGGCACCAATACTAGTATCGGTATCGGTGCATCCCTACACTGTAGCCTCTCTTCTCCCCTGTTCCAGCGATCTAAAGTCCCTGAGTTATCACGTCTAATACAGTGCATTAGTCATGAGGACATTCTGTGGACCCCACTGCAAGGGTTAATTTGTTCATTTGCCCAGAGTTGTTCCTTAAAACAAAGTGCACTATGAATTTTCCTTACTAACAAGCCGCTGTTCCATGGATCCTCATAAATTAAAGCAACTCAGAGGTGCTATACACATGAGAGATATATTAATAAAAAGTTGCTTTAATTCATTAAGATCCATGGAAGTGGGGGGCGTGGCTTGGCAATGGCCGTGTGAGCTGTGATCCCACTGAGCTCCCGGCCCGACCAAACGGCTATATCAGCCACCATCATCCAGTATCTGACACCATGGAGAAGAAGCCGAAAGGGAAGGGGTCCCAGTTTACCACCAAAACCGCTTTTAAGAGGCTGTTCGTGTCTCCGGGACACCCCTCTGGTGAACGGCCCTCTCGTGTGCGCCTGCGGCCTACCGGCGCACGCGAAGCCTCCACGCCGACCGGCCTAGATTTAGAGATGGCCCTCACCGATGCGGACTCCTACTCCCCGATCGATGTGGAGACCCGTCCGGCCCGACGAGGGGTTGAGAGGAAGGGGAACCGGGATGACCAGCCGCCGGATGCCTCCCCTGCATGGCTGGGCACACCAGGACGGCCCAATGCAGAGCAGCGGCCGCGATCCTCAGGCCGTGATGATGTCAGCGGCCCTGCTGAAACGGAGCCCCGGGACCTGGCTGGAAGCTGGACTCCTCTGCCACTCACTGGAGGTATGGGGCTCCATATAGCTCTCCCCCCCCC
>NW_017306830.1:0-378 GCF_000935625.1 Nanorana parkeri | reverse complement strand
ACCCCCCACGGGACCCCAGACTGTGCGTGAGGTCTGACCCTTCCTGCCACAGTAACGTTCCTGTACCGGATAACTACTTAGGCATCTACCCCCTACTGACGAACTATACCCTGTTGCACCTCAAGTACGTTCTTCTGCTTTGCTCTGTTTAGGGTATGCGGGATGCAGCCGTTGAACTGAACGCAATGGACTACCCCAAGATTCCACACCACCGAAGAGTCCTCCGGATGATGCCCTGCCTGGTCCCTCCGATAACAGGGCCCCCCCCCATCCCTCCTCCCCCGCCTAGTGGGGGGGCGGAATGGGAGGATACCCACCTCACACATCCTTTACATTGATGTGTTGATGTGTGCTTACTGCCCGCAGGAGTCCACTACA
>NW_017306829.1:1042936-1043149 GCF_000935625.1 Nanorana parkeri | reverse complement strand
AATAGTAACACCTCTTGCATAGGAGGAATAGGTAGCGTGAAGAGCTCTCCCTATGCATCTTCTCTGCAGGGCCAAGATTTTATTGCCCAGTAGGGGGGTCTCCTGTAGAAAGACAACCTGGGGATTATATGAGCTAAGAAATCTAAGTACCAAAGCCCTTTTAAATTTGGAGTTCAGGCCCCGTACATTCCACGAGACAATCTGTATATCATT
>NW_017306829.1:1042418-1042734 GCF_000935625.1 Nanorana parkeri | reverse complement strand
AGAGTAAAACACAGTACTCAATGCACGGGCTATGACTAAGAGTCAGTCCGAACTGTCCATGAGGGAACAAACCAAAAATGAAAAAGGGGAAAAAAAAACACAATACCCCATCTCTCCCACCGCTCCCTATAGGAGTATATGTACCCTCAGCACAGTGTCCGGCTAACTCGGTGACCCCTTAACGCTGCAGGATCAGTCCCACACCGCCAGGAAGCTAAAACATCTACTGCATGGCAGCTTGGTGGTCAGCTAGTCCAGCCAGTCTGATGCCGTGATCGGATCCTCAAAGAATTTTGTAGAGCCGGCAAACTGCACC
>NW_017306829.1:1039154-1041330 GCF_000935625.1 Nanorana parkeri | reverse complement strand
GCCACCGCTCGCTCGGGACCGGGTCGATCGTCTCCTGGTCCCCATCAAGGAGAAGGCAGGAGTCGCCGGATCACCCGACAGTACTGGGTGAGTATTTCGGCCGGTTTGTCAGCTAGCTAAGGGTCAGGATGTAGCACGGATGTCGGGAGCTGCAGTGAGACACGTCTGCTCAGTCTCACATCCCGGCCACGCCCCGTAGGTGTCATCCTTGACTCGGACCTCACCTTTCTTCCCCACATCCAATCACTATGCAAATCCTGCTGCCTTCACCTTCGTAACATCTCCAAAATACGCCCCTTCCTCACCAATGAAACCACAAAGCTACTCATCCGCTCACTTGTTATTTCCCATCTTGACTATTGCAACTCCCTCCCCATTGGCCTACCGCCACACAGGCTTGCCCCCCTTCAGTCTATCATGAATGCTGCTGCTAGACTCAGTCACCTAACCTACCGCTCAGTGTCTGCAACCCCCTCTGCCAATCCCTGCACTGGCTTCCAATAGCCCAAAGGATAAAATTCAAAATATTAACAATGACTTACAAAGCCATACACAACTCTGCCCCCGGCTATATCTGAAACCTGGTCTCAAAGTATCACCCTATCCATCCCCTCCGCTCTTCAAAAGACCTCCTTCTTTCCAGCTCCCTTGTCAACTCCTCCCATGCTCGCCTCCAGGACTTCTCTAGAGTCTATCCTATCCCACTCTAACTGCCTTTAGGCGATCCCTACAGAATCATCTCTTCAGGGAAGCCTATCCCACTCAACCATCACTTTCTCAAACAATGCATCCCCCACACAGCTACCTTCTCATGTATAACTTGCCCCTCCCTTTTAGATTGTAAGCCCTCATGGGCAGGGCCCCCCTTACCATCTTGTCTTGAATTGTATTGTGATTGTAATGTCTTCCTTATATTGTAAAGCGCTGCGCAAACTGTTGGCCAGTATATAAATCATGTAAATTAATAATAATAATAATCTGCAATATTTTTAGGCAACTGGCAAAAAACATGCATAGATGCTTTGCATTGGATATACATTTTTCATTGTGTCCTTCATGTATTTTTAATTCACGTACCCCACAGATTCCCACGCTGTGTGCTGTGACTCCCCACTAGTTCTAGCTCTCTCTCACAACAGGGTGGGTTCTATGTAAGGGATAGGCATTTACTGGCTTCAGAACTGGGAGGTGATCAGCAGGCTGGTCAAACATGCCTGTAGACCAGTGGCGACTCTAGGAACAATATATAGGGGGGGCACATAAGATACCACAGTCAAATCTGGGGAGGCACTAATCATTTTCATTGCATGTCGCAACCGCAGAGCGCCAAGATCTGATTTAATTGCGGATGGCATCTGCGCCCTGCGGTTCCGACATGTAGTCCAACACCGCCCACAATCCTGAATACCGCAACCGTTTATTTTTTTTAAACTTTTTTGTATTTTTTTTGTATTTTTTTTTTATTTTTTTTTATTAAACTTAATTTTTTTCTTGCCTTGCGCTAGCGCCGGGACTGCTGCCACTGTTAGCGGGGGGGGGCACACAGGGGGGCAAGTGATAACCTTGGGGGGGCAATTGCCCCCCTGTAGCGACGCCACTGCTGTAGACCAACCTTCCCAACCAGGGTGCCTTCTGGCTTTGACAGGGGTTCCTTCAATTTTTTGCTGGCCACCAGCACCATAGAAAAGCATGGCACCAATCCATGGTGGGATGCATCCAGGACCTCCCCCAACATTCAGAAGAGGACAGAAGTCCACCTCCACCCAGACCTGCTCCAACCCTCTGCCATGCTGCTGCAGCCACACTGAACATTATAAGGCAGGATGTGAATGGACCTCCTGATGTGACCGGGCAGGGGGGTGGGGGGGGTCTGCGGTAAAAGTGATGTGAATGGACCTCCTGATGTGACCGGGAAGGGGGGTGGGGGGGATCTGAAGTAAAAGGGGGGACTTTTGTGGGTTTTTTGCATACCAGATCCCTATATAGAATAAGGATCATTTTAGATTGAGGTGCCTCAAGATTATGCATATTTTTAAAGGTTGCTGTGACTGAAAAAAAAATTCATAATTACCTTTTCTATCACTTGCCCCTTTTTTTAGATTGTAAGCTTTCATGAGCAGGACCCTCCTGGCCCTCTTTTATTGAATTGCCTCGTAACTGTACTGTTTCCCTTAAC